>NW_024880390.1:0-24989 GCF_900700415.2 Clupea harengus
CTGAAATATACCAGAGTGCTCAGTCAACTTACCCTGGTTGAATGAAGGTTAAAAAATGAATTTAGCTGAAGCAATCTTGTCAATATTGCATGTGTTTTTTTTCCTGTTGTTGCTCCTGAAAGCTCAAGGCTTAAGTATGCTCCAAAAGGTCTATGCTCGCTCAACACGGATGCGTATGCATATGTGCGCATTTGTGTCTCCAAAGTATACTAGATTTGCTGTTGCGGACAAGTCTCTCAGTGCAAAAGCTCGCTCGCTCGCTTAATTGCTGTGTTTAAGATAATATCTCTATGTCGTGTGAATCTCTAGCAAAGACTCATATTTCTCATAAAAGGTCTCAAGTTCTATATTTTTCTCTGCCCTTTCATAACCATTAGCTAAATAGCGATAGGTACATATCTTTAAATACCATTACTGGTAATCTAATCAGCTATGATTCACTGAAGTATGAAATAAATTAAACTCTCATTTTATCAGCGGGTCTCCGGTAGTTTTATTCCCAGGGAGCAAACATCGTAATGAAAATGTGCATCTGTATTGTAAGTTGATTTGGATAAAAGCCTCTGCTTGAATAAATTAGCTTAGATTGGATGTTTTTTTCTCTTAAGCCGGTGCTTTAAAACTTGCATGCACATGTGCAGTAAACCTGCACAAGTCTGCGCAGACACAAAATGTTGGTGCTCCACAGACAGTCCGCACACACCATCCTGTTGAAATTTGCGCCATGCCACGTCCGCGGAACTATACGTACGACATACTTAAAATGTACTCCCGTTGTTTATGCCTGTTCTTCAGAGAAGCTCAGCTCAACCCGAGCTCCTTCAGAGGCACTCCAGGTGCTTCTTTCGGTCTATAACTTGTTTTGACATTTTGGCTCAGTTGCACCATGTTGTATATTGGTAGTGGTCAAGACTCATCTAGTTCCTTTTCAATTACCTGCCCGACTGACTTCTCATTTATTGATCACAGTAATAAAGGTGTGTGAACCTTCTCCACCCCCTTCTGCACATCCCCCCCTCCCTGCCTTAAGCACAAACTCACTGGCTCTCTCTCCCGCTACCGTGCTGAAGGGATCACGTAATTCCATCGCCCTTATTTTTTCTCTCCCTCGTTCCTGAAGCATAACTAATCCCAACTAAACTCAGAGGATTCCTCTCCTATTTTCCTCCTTGTGTCCCATCTCTATCTCTTCCCTCTCTCTCTATCTCCTCCCTCTGTCTCTCTCTCTTTCTTTCTCTCTCTCTCAGAGGCTCTGTTACTCAAGTGGCACTAATCCTCACCCCTTCTCTCTGTTTCCTCTCCTCTTTCCTCCCTCTTGTGTTTTTTATGATCTGTCGTTACAGAAGCAAAACTAATCCTATCCCATCCCACTCCCTATCACCACCCACCACCCCTCATCCACTTCTATCACCGTTGTCTGCGTTGTTTTTCTCATCACTCTTTCTTGGGCCTGTCATTGGGTCCAATCTGGTCACCACAGCACCATCTCTTAAATTGTAATCTCATTCAATTAGATTTTGAAAGTATTTCTATCTCTCTGCAGCCTCCATCCTACAACAAAGCTGCCCAGAAAGAGACATCACAAACAAAACACTCATGTTCTACCAAACAGAAGTCAGGCCTGTTTAATCAACAACCATTAGCAAAGTAACATGATCTGCCATTTCAACATGTTGTTATATTATGCATTTGATAGTTTTAACCATGTATTTGGTTCATTCGTTATCTGAATGTTGGCTGGTAAGTAACAAGCTGCTTTTTCAGCAGCACGCTCTTTGGGGCAAGTCTAATACTGCAGGAGACTAGACATGTGGCCTACAATATACTGTAGCCTTATGCTGATGTTATGGTTTCTTCCTAACAAGACATTTCTTTCTCCTAGGATCTACGCCACTGGTTACTGTGTTTAATCACATGGCTTTCGTTTCTCTCCACATCTTATAGAGGGAAATGTGGTTCAACTTGAGAATCAAACTTCTAATGGTCCATTTCCTGATCGCTGCAGGTTGTCTGTTGTCTGTTGGATTACAGCGTCTGCTAAATACCTGACCCTTACCTTATTTTACTCTGCATATAAAACAGTGGGGCGCAAAACTGTGTTACTAGCAACATCACGACCATTCCTCCTGGTCCCAACCAGCTCTTATAGCTCTTATATAATACTCCAAATCATTGTAAGCTTATACCATTGCCCATCTCAACTGTTTCGTAAATAGACTGTTTTTTTTTTTGTGGTTGCAAGTTACTGTGGAATAATTTTTGCTCCAGGCGCAGTCAAAGTCAGAGAGGTTTTTTCTTTTTTTGTTTGTTGCTGTGTTTTTTGATGAAGACCTGCCAAGAAGCCCAGCCCATCAATAGCAGTATCTGTTTTCAGGTCCATCTTCAAAAGAATTAGAGCTTCTGTTTCATCTATTGTTCCACAGATCTTTAAGCATATTGTCAAAACGGTTACTAAGCAACGCATTTTCAAAACCGTACTCCCAGATATTATTTTATTTTTGTAGGCAAGGGGTGAGAAGCTCATGGAAACTTTTCTCAATTGATTGTGTTGTCATGCATGGTGCCTCTATTTAATATGCAGTGCCGTGTGGCTAGAGCATAACATCCCCAAACTATCCATCATCTGTCTTAACTGATACCAGCGCATACTTCACATGCATATGAAATCAATTAATACATCTATCATAAATTATAACATATTTGTTATTCCCTTCCTATACATATTAGCTTGATATGATAAATAGTAACATTAAGATAGTGTGGTTAAGAGAATGTTGGATATCAGCTTGGAATGAAAGAGGAGGATAACAGTGATGTGTTTGTGTACAGTACTACAAAATGGTGTTGTTGGTCGGTGTGCGTCATCACTTCAATATCAGCTCCCCCTGAAAATCACATCTCTGCAACAATGTATCACTGAAAATAAACAAATCAATGTAATGGCAGATCACTTCAAAAAAAGCTCTCAAACCAAAACAACAACTCACTTCAAAAACAGATCATCAGCACATATAAAAGCAATACAACTGAATGAATAAAAGACCAAATAACACAATACCAAAACAAGAAAAAAGTTTAAAAAAAAATAGAATCATAAAAGCTGGCCATTGGCTGCTGTTGGTATCAATGGTCTTTTTGTTCATTTTTTCAATAAAACAATTAAAAAAGTCATCACTGGAGAGTAAGGAGGAAGTAGGAAGGTTAGGACAGTTATTAACAGTGCTGAACAGGCCCCTCGGCCTATGGTGGTTCTGTGACACTATCTCTGCTAAAAAAGTTCCTTTCTGGGTTTTTTAGCAGCCTTCTGACAATTGGTCAAGCAATAACGCATGACGCCATAAGACACCTGTAGTCTATCCTTTTCTATTCTATTCTATTTGTGTTCAGCCCTTCTCCATATTTGTCTTAGTGCATGTACGTATATAGTTGTTAAAACAGAGCTGGAAACAAGGTTTGGGTCTACATCCCTTCATAGGTGGAACAGTGTCCTGAACTGAGGTACATGCAGAATTAAAACAAGCAACCAGCTCACAGCAACCTGACTGAGAGTAAGACCGAGGAACAGGTATGTATGAGGCACAAAACAGACTTCCTGTAGAGTCCCTTACCTGTCATCTAGAGCTGGAGGGCATGTGTCTAGTAGTCGGGTAAGGCAGACGCACATTAAAAACAATCGGTATGTGATCCGATATGTATGTATCAGATAGTACAAGATCACACATGAAAACCATGTGACCAAGCCAAGTTGCCCGTGCATAGGAGCAGTGGCAGACTGAATTTAGGAAATGTCTGGCAGGAAGAGTGCTATGACAGCAAACGGGAATGTTAAAGTCGCCAACAATTACAATTCTGTGAAAGGAAAAAAAAGAGAAAGAAATAGAAAAAAAAGAGAAAAAGCTGCAATGATGGGTGCCCAGCACATGATTGGCTTGTTGTTGACTTTGCCTGCTCGTCCCCTGTGATTGCTGCCTGCTGCTTTTATTTTCAGTCATTCTTTATTTATGTGATTTCACGCTCATGTCTAAAATCACAGGGCTGAGTGCTGAATTGTGTGTGTGTGTGTGTGAGTGGGTGTGAGTGTGTGTGTGTGTGTGTGTGTGTGTGTGTGTGTGTGTGTGTGTGTGTGTGTGTGTGTGTGTGTGTGTGTGAGAGAGTGTGTGTGTGTGTGTGTGTGCGTGTGTGTGTGTGTGTGTGTGTGTGTGTGAGTGAGTGAGTGTGTGTGTGTGAGTGAGTGAATGAGTGTGTGTGTGTGTGTGTGAGAATGTGAGTGTGTGTGAGTGTGTGTGAGTGTGTGTGTGTGTGTGAGTGAGTGAGTGTGTGAGTGGGGGGCGGTGGAGAAGGCATGGAGGCATGATGGATTTTCAGCTTTCCAGAAATGTCCAATTTATCTGTTGACTCTCACCCCTGTTGCGTCTTCTGCAGGATGCAGGCGGGCGCGGCCTCTGTCTTAGCTGGTGCGCTGCCGTGCTGCCGATTTATCCAGTAGGACGTCTCCAAACTCATGGCTGAAGCAGCTTTTATCTTCAAGTGTGTGCGTGGTGTGTCAATTTTTGCCTTGATTGAAATTTCATTGCAGCGAGAGTCGACATACCTTAAAAACACTCTTACCTCAGGATGAATGCATTGATAGACACACACACACACACAGAGAGAGACACACACACACACACCTACACACACACACACACACACACACACACACACACACACACACACACACACACACACACACACACACACACAAACACACTCATACATACACACACAGAGCATATATTTCAGATATTTAGTTATGTAGCCTGACACAGTTCTTTCATATCTACAGGTGACAGAGCCTTTACACAGCAACATCAGAGACATGTATAACCAAAGCGAAGGCAGTAGACACGTCAGATTATAGCCTGAGAAGAACAGCTCTTTGAGAAGAGACATGTGCCGATCTTTTCTCTCAGATTTAAGTGTGCATCTTCTCTCGCAAAAAGGCTTAGGAGAGCCAGATAATTGGCAGTTTCAAATTGGAGGAGGAGGGAGGGGGGAAAATTCTCGGCTGAAGCATGCACTCAAAAAAAGCCTCAAATTGATTTTCGCTCTGCGTATCCATTATACTCCGTTGACACGCGCCCTCTCAGAAAGAAAAAAAAAAATGTTGATGCGCTGTCCTTTTGACGTCGCTTTAATACACTCGCCGGCAACCGCGGTGTCAGGGCCGCACTTATCAGGGGCAATTATTTCTGCAGGCGGAATGAATGACAACTATTAATTCCTCATGGAGATACAGTAGCTTCCTCAGGTAGCCACTTCTGTCTTTCACTGAGAGACTGCGGTGAGACTGACTGGGCAGTGATACTGGTGTTCAGAGTCACTGTACAGTGTAGTGTGGTTCAAATCTCTTTTCTTCAACAGAATTCCTCTCTTTCCTCTGCTCAATCTGTTTGTGGCTCTGTTTTATTATTGATGATCAGAATTTATACTCAGAAAGTGGTGAAACTGAACCTCTAAGCTCTCTCTAAAAAAAATCTACCTAAGCATATTCGTGGAGTGTCATGAGGGCGACAATAAAGATGCTTCATCCACAAGAAAATACTTATAATTGAGGACAATGAGGTCCTGTCCTGTCTGCTAGCCCAATGGCACACATCTCTTTTTAAAGGTCTTCCATTCTTAAGGACCCTCACTCAAACCTACCCAGTAGCTGACGCCATAATGAATCTAGCCCTTGATTTAGTCCAGATCAGTTCCGCTCTCAACTAACACCTAAGTCATTAGGCGCTTTCGGACTGGAGGAACTTTTCCATAGTTCTCAGAACTATTGGAGGAAGTACCACATTTTTTGTGAGTCCGCACAGCAGGAACTGAGAATGTTTATAGTTCTTAGAAAGCTGTTTTGAGGGACTTTTTTAGCTTCTACTTCAGGGTTGGTACTCTCCCAGGACAACAGAAACCATGAGTTACATAAGTGTACAGTGATGGGTCGAACGCATGCGTTCTGAAAAAAAAAAAAAAAAAAGATGGCGGACAAAACTCCATTGACGTAATGTCTGTAAATAGTCATTTGTTTGTCTTTTTTTCTACTTACCTATAAATAGACACTGTATGGTCTGATTATTGGAACCAATCACCAAGGTGATTTGCGAGGTGTCTGCCAGCCAACAATCCAACGTTAGCATTTTAGCTTACTACCCACAAAGCCCCAAACAACAGCTCTTAACGTTAGTTGGCTTAACATCACCTCAGCCTTCCTACTGGCGGTGCAAATGCAAAGAGAAAAGAAGCCGTTCGGGGTATGTAGTCCTTGGAGGTGCTCCCCAGTGGGTAGTCCCTAGAACTCTAGAACGCTAAAATATAACCGCCTCGCTGGAATACTTCAATCCTCTGTTTTTAAGGGTGCAAAGAAACCTGTTGTCTGCCAAAACTTAATGTAACACGCTTAAATTATTCAAATCCATCTCAGTTTCCGTCTTAACATAGTTATTCTAACCAAAGCTGCGTTACCAAAGAGATACAAATGCAATACATCCAAATAAACGCTCTTTTACATCATTAATATGTTTTTTTTTTTTACAATATCCAACACGTGTCCGACAGCACTGTGTGAGACGGACTACTGCGAGCAGCTTAGGGGATAGCAGCTGTCTGCTCATCCGGCTCCTCGGACTCTCAGCAGGCTGAGGAGGCTGCAGTGGTCTGATTAGGGCCTTATCTCAGCCCTTCCCAGGCCATTCTCTCAGTGCCACTGACAGCAGCTGAAAGCAGCGCCAATTAAGTAATTATCTTTCGACTCGGTGTCTAATACAGCCCTGCGAGCTCCACACGGTCTCCAACAGGCAGCTTGATGACTTCACCCGGGGTTTGTGTTAAAAAATGTATGAAATGAAATAACTGAGACCCAGATAGGAGGAGGAGGAGTTTAATCTGTGCATTTGTGTAACCGCATGGATGTGACATATGTGTGACAATGCACACACACCAATATATGAACACGTTAATAAGCCTATGCACATGCACTTGTATATGAGCACATACACAGACACATGATCATCCACACACATACACAAGCACACACAGACTCACACACACACACACACACACACACACACACACACACACACACACACACACACACACACACACACACGCACACACACACACGCACACTGATTGAGATACAGACACATATCATACAGGCAGGACTTATACAACTGTAACATCAGTCCGACTCCCTGTCATGTCTGCCAGTAGCTTACTGAGATGTTAAATGCTTGCTGCCAGTTTTTTCACCTTTTTTCTTTTCCTCAGCTTCCCCCTTTCTCTCGCTCTCTCGCCACCCTCCCTCTCTCCCACTCTTCCTCTCCCCTGCTGTGAGAAGCCATTACTGCCATTTCTGCTCTCCCTCTAATTGATCCTTTGCTTTCCCCATCTCTCTCTCTCTCTTTCTCTTCATCTGTCTGCTTCCTTCTCTCTCTCTCTCTTTCTGCCATCTCTCTTTGTCACGGCCCCACTAAGTGTTCCCACTAATGGACATTCACTCACCCAACCCCCCCCCCAACCCCCCCTTTTTCTGTATTTTAAGGGAGGTCCAACACCAAAAAATGTGTCCACCATTCACCTCCCTTGCCCAATGCTTTTTGACAGCTTCTCTCCACCATCTATACGAAATCCTTTTTCTTCCCCCTTTTTTCCCATCTTTCACCTTCCAGTTCCTCTGTCCTCCTTCCTGTCCCCTCACTCCTCTTTCAGGGGCGACAGCACGTTTGTTCTGGGATCCATCTTTGATCTCCCTGTCTTCTGTGAGATTTCCCCCTCATTTGTGCTTCTTGCTTTGACGCACAGGGACGGTGACAACAAAGAGCCCTTTTAGCCATGAGGTGAGAAGATCTGGGGATAGAGGACTGTGTGTGTGTGTGTGTGTGTGTGTGTGTGTGTGTGTGTGTGTGTGTGTGTGTGTGTGTGTGTGTGTGTGTGTGTGTGTGTGTGAGAGAGAGAGCTCTAATACCCTTAAATGAGCATCACATATTTAATATAATCTTAAGCTAGTATTAAATTGACTCTCAATTATCAGTAAATGACTGTGCCTCACCACTCCTGATATGCTGGTTTTACGCCTTTGAATGTATTTCATGCAAAAACTGGCCCTGAAGTTCATAGTGTTCCTCATTCTTCAATGTACTGCACTTCAGCGTGTAAAAATGAGCACGCCTGCGATAAAGTGTCACACTAGACTGATCAGAAAGTCTTTTTGCAATTATTCTATATCTAACACTCATCACGACCTGGAAAGACAAGTTCATGGTGCACACGATGGCACAGAGGACATCACAGCACAAGGCCCAAAGACCGTACGAAGGTTGGCCCTGACCATGAAAGACATTTTTTTTTAAAGAAAACAAGGAGGACAAAGAAAGCATAGAAGAAAAGTCATACACGTGTCAAGAGAACTTACTGATGGTTCCTTAATAAAAGAGTGAAAGACATATAAGTGTAATGACATTGTCAGTATGCCGCCCTTGGTGTACCTTGTGGTGAAGTAGATGCCCTTGTCTTGTTTGGCGTTCCACTTGTCTCTGTCAAAGAGAAGAGAAAGCAGTTAATAGAACCAGAACACACTTCTAGACCTTGTATCCATGCCATTCACCAAGTCATGAAAAAGGTTTCTATCTTTTGTGTGTGTGTGTGTGTGTGTGTGTGTGTGTGTGTGTGTGTGTGTGTGTGTGTGTGTGTGTGTGTGTGTGTGTGTGTGTGTGTGTGTGTGTGTGTGTGTGTGTGCGCGTGCGTGTTTGTGCGCGTGTGTGTTTTGTGTATGAACATGTGGGTTTGTAAGTGCTGGTGTATATTTTAAGTACTGTAAAGTTCGCCAACCCCAGCAGGGCCATCTGGAGTTTGATAGTTTGAAGGCTACAACTTTCCACCTCCAGAAAAAGACAATGAAAAAAGAAACAGAGTGAAGTTATTTTTTAAGCAGGTCATGCCTCCTCTGCCCCTCCTCTTTGCCTAACGAGTGCTATTATGCTATCACACAGCGCTTTATAAATAAAAGGGCATTCGGGCTTTTTTCACCAATTGATTAACGAGAGCCACGCCAGTGAACTGTTACCTCATTATCCTCTTGTGGTCTTGTTATAATGGTGATTAAAGTTCTTCGGGAAAAGTAGTCTGCCCTCTCCGAGAACTCCCCGTCTCCGTGTGGCATGGCACTCATGAAAGTTTTTAATTATGAATATTCCCCCGTAAAAAAGTAAAAGGCGATGTCCTGTGATATAACTTGCTATTGTTCACCAAAACGTGGACAGACAAAAAGAGATCAAGTTTCATGATTTACTACTATTCAGCCAAATAGCCTTTTCTTGCATTCATCCATGTCTCTCCTTCAGTAACATCTTTCTATGTTTTTCTAATGGAAATATATTCACTGGTAGCAATGAACAGTGTCTATGCTCATTGTGAAAGCACCACACAATACCAGTCACATAAGGACATAAGGATGAAGTCACACACCTTTACTTCAGCATTTCTTTTTCAGCACCGTTGGCTATTAAATTCACAAGAGTTACCATTGATGTCCAAGCGCCCTTCGCCGGCCAGAGATTTGGTTCAACACAAAGATTTCAATGGGGGCGATTCGCAAAGGTTCGCAATCAATATCACAGTCTCCTGGTGCAGCCTGGTGGTACATCAAGGGCCTTCGGAGTCTTTGAGCTCTGGCTCAGACTGGATCAATACTCAACAGACTCAATTTGAGCACCTTTTTTATCAGCCCTGTGTAGTTTAATGTGCCCATTTATACAAATGCAGGCAGTCAACGTTAGACTGGGAGCCTGGTCACACACAAAGATGTGTCAAGGGGTTTTGACTGGCCTAGATGAGATATCCAGTGTGATATAAAAGTTATCCATTTAAAGGCAGCATCTCACCGCCGCTGTATGTGTAGATAATATAACTGAGAAGTCTGCATTGTATACTGCTCAGTACTGTAATTTGTTTACATAGAGTGAGACTAAATTACAAGGTTTCGTCATGTTGTCAATAGTCTCCTTATACCAAAAGGATGACACATTTCTACCAAACCAATGATTCATGCTTCTTCCATACAACAGTTAAAATGATCCACCTGCACAGGCTGGTCTCATGTAAACACACAGTAGATTAACATCTCAGGTAGTACCAGGATGTTAAAGCCATGGACTGCATCCTTTATGCATTACTAGGACACAGTCTATTGATCTGTTTAATTGGACTCAAGGTTTAAGTTCAATATCCTTTACTCTGTGAATCAGATATTATGTTCACGCCTTCATTGGCTCTGAGAGGAAAGTCGAAGCCCTGTCAGTATATGACCTCCCTGGCTCTATAGGGGCTCTTACCAATAACCGAGAGCCCAAGGGGGCTTGTGATCTTTGCTATCCCACCTTCCTTCCTTGACAAGGAGTGGTGCATGTTCATCTGTAATAGTGCTGACAGAGGTTCAGTGTCGCCCCAAGAGGCTCATCCAACAAAAGACGTCACAAATGTTGCCATGTAGACCATTTTATTGGGGCCAAGTCATTGGGTCACTCACAAGAGGTCAAAGGTTGAGAAAGGCTTAATCTCTGGTAGCCTTGACTGCTTTGATGAGATGCTGGAAACACAACTCAATCCCCAACCCATCACACACACTGTATGTGAAATTAGGGCAGAGGCAAACAATGTGACAGCATTTCTACACAATGACTTATTCAATAGCATTGCATAATGTATAAGCGTAAAAGCCCTCATTACAATAATCTACTTGATTCATGACTTCGACCTCTGCATAATTATGCATCAAGTAGTTGTATTATATTACAGTAAAATTTAGTTCTCCGCCTTACTGAATCCTTAGCATCCATGAAATACAATAGCAAATGTAAATGTGTCTTACTGTTATAAAGAAGCCTGTTCTGGCTGCTATTTAAAGAACCATGTGACGAGATGTAGTGTCACAATTATGAAACCCAGCAGTGACCACATGTCCAGCTGCGAAGACAGTTGACCCTTTGAGCTCCACGAGGTCACCTGAGGTACCTATCAGTCCACAATGCAAGACCAGACTCACCATGATCCCACTATGCAAGTCAAACAGGCCACAAAAACTCTCTGCCTTAGCAGACTGGTATGGAGTTCCTCACACAGTTAATCAATACACCACAGACTCCATTCAGTGCATAGCTAATCACTCTGCGCAGGTTTAAATAAACAGAGAGTGAATCATTCCTAGGAGTCACCCTGCTACACGGCATGCTTTGTTAGCTTTAGCTTCCACATTGCATGCAGACTTTTTTAGGTACACATTTAGGTACAGACTCCACCTGTCAATTGTTCTCCAGCTCCAGAGTTTTCTCTGGGATCATAGTATTGGTTGTGTCTGGTTGTACTGAGTTTGTGACAACAAATATTATTTTAAGACCAAATTTTTAATATCGTGTTAACAGTGTTTATTTTGTTTTCAGTGCGTTAGTGAATGAATGCGGAAAGAAATTTGCCATCCCCTGTGTAGGGTAACCTCATTAATCATTGAATGGGAGCAGTCAGTGATTTCACCCTTTGCTGAAATCCAACTCGACATTCTAATGGAGACATGCCCAGCACATGGTGTTGGGTGTTGGCACTTTAACAACCTTCAACTCTCTATTACTATGTATCTCTCTCTCTCTCTCTCTTTCTCTCTCTTCCTCCACTTCTCTCTCATACCCCATATTACTTCCTTTTAGTCGGCCCCCTACTATGCAGGCGACACCCAGACACAAACACGCCGCCCCCCTCTCCGCCCCTCTGTTTTTTTCTTTCTGTCTGACCTTCTTTCAGTCTCTTTGCCTTCTTCCTTCTTCCGTCTGCGTTTGAGTCTGACATTGTCACACCTTTCTCTCTGTCCGCACACTGTTAACAGTCTTTCATTCGCCTTTTGCTGTAATTATTCGTTTCCCTGCATCTTTTCAAGCTTCAAAGCGGCCTTTGTGTTCCCCCCTCCCTTCTTTGTTGGTGCTTTATGCTGTGCAAAGCTTCTGATGCTGGAGTCAGCCACTGGGTTGAGTAGAACAGACCTGCTGTGGCCACACATTAGTATCCGGCCAAAAAGGGGGCCAGAGGATCAATCAGCGTGGACACTTCGTCCCTCCGAGGAAGAGGAGGAGGAGGACCGCCGCATGGCTTTCCCATCCCTCCTCGCCTGTCTCTCCCTAGTCTGCCACAATTTTGTGGCTGTCTCTCTTTGTCTTGCTGCTCTGTTTTATCTTTTCTTTTTTAAAAACACACACACACAGAAAAAAAAGGATCAGTAGGAATCTGCAACGGTGGAATGTGAGGCTGCATCGCTCTGAAGTTGCCAAATCTGGGTCAAACATCTATTTGAAGTATTTTCAGTGCTGTACTCAAATATACTTGAGCGAAGCGCTGTTAGTACAGGAGAGCATGATCAGATGCACCTTTATTTTGGGTGACCGAATGCAATAGATCTTTACAAGCCATCTCCTCAAAACGACACAATCTCCTTGAGCAGTCTAATTGGAAACGTGATATTTGGGTTTATAATCATTGCTGTTTTTTGTGTATTAGGAAAAGGTTGTTTAATATGCAGCCTGTGTGTGTGTGTGTGTGTGTGTGTGTGTGTGTGTGTGTGTGTGTGTGTGTCTTTCTGTCTGTCATCTCAGCTATGGCATAGCTGCTCTTGTTCTGTTGCCAGGCATTGCCTCATGGAAACGATATCTCTAAAACTGTGTGCAACACAACCCAACCTTACTACATGACTTACATAGTCACTAACTATAGTTCCTCAATTAGTTCTTAGAAATGTAGGCATACGTGTTGGAACACGGTTACATGGTGTTCCCTTAATGGTGAGCAATTTGAACAGTTGGCGAGGAGGAATATACGTACTTTTTTGTTTCAAATATAATTTTGAGGTAATTGGAAACAAATAAGCTTTTGTTCAAATTTATATTTTATCACCAAGACAAATTACGTGTGTCCTTGTTGCCTTCTGGATGTAATTAAATAATTTCCCTGCCTTATAAAACACCTGCCAAGTCATTTTTTGGAATGTCTCGAAGGCTCCAGTATATTGTTTACATTTATCTCATGGGGAAACCAGCCAGCAAACCAGCAGAATATTTACATGCAAGGACCTCATTCACTCCATAGTGCACTCTGGTGGTACATACATTGGCTCTGTCTTAGCAAAGCCATTGTGCCCTATTGCCATTGTTTTCCTATGGAGCACAATGGTGTTCCTTTACCCATGGGCAGTACTACCTGAAACTGGGTTTTTCAACCCTGTCATAAAGCTCTTAAATCATAATCATGTAACTTCCCAGCTGACTTTTCAAGGCATAATCTCGAACATAAACAGCTTGATGTGATGTGGTAAGAAGAAGCCATGTGTCCGACCGAACTAACTTGGTGATGTTTCCTAAATTACCCTTGGGATTAATAAAGTATCCATCCATCTATCTATCTATCTATGTGTCTTTGATATGACGTTCACGTACAGTGTAGTGGCTTGCAAAGCATTCAACCCCCCTGAACGTTTTTTGTTTTTTTCTTCTTTCTTCTGTTTGGTAGTATTTATGTAGAGCATCTAGGTTGATCAGATTGCGGTCCTGGGCTGTAGTGCCGCAGATTCTCAGTTGGGTTTTGATCAGGGCCTTGACTGAGTCATTCTAGAATGTCCATGTTACTGTTTTTGAGGCATGCCAGTGTTGCTTCAGCTTAATACTTGGGTCATTGTCCAACTGGTAGGCAATTCCTCTCCCAAGCCTCAGTTTTACAACAGATTGCAACAAGTGTTTTCTTGGGATACTGTGTATCACACCACACATAGTGCTTTGAGGATTGGCCAAAAAGCTCTATTTTGGTCTCAGATGACCATAAACATGCTTTAATGTGGATCTTCTAAAACAAGGTGTTTTTTTTGCCACCTTTCAATAGTCTAGTTTTATGGATAGCTCTTTAGATTGTGGACTCTACACCAGCACCCCAATTCCAGCCACTGAACTTTGTAGATTTTTCGGGGTGATGTGTGGACAATGGTGGCCTCAGTCACCAGTTAATATCTTCCTCGGATGCTTGGTTCGCTTGGTTTCTACAAAGCATCTGGGTGGTGTGATGCAACTTCCACTTTATCATATGGATCCAATGGTTTTTAGTTGGACATCAAATCACTTGGATACTTTCTTGGAGTCTTTTCCTAACTTAAGCATTTGAATCACCTTGTCCCTTTAGTCATCGTTCCCTGTTTCACACCCTGGCTAATGACCCTTAGACAGAGTGATTTAGTACCTGATTATGATCAGTTATGGTCAAATAAGAGGCACCTCTGTATTATTTGTGAATAATTTGTCAACTGCTTTAATCTGGAACTCAAAAGCGCAGGGATTTAAATACTTAAGTAGTAGGTAAGTAGCATATTTCAGTTTTTTTTTTTTATATTTATTAAAAATATTAAGAGACAAATAACTTATTTTGCCTTCAAAAATATACTACAGTATAAATGTATATTTAAATACAGTATAAACAAATATGCTGATTGGGAAACTATGTGTAAGTATTTTTTGAAATTGTGAAAATGATGATTTTCAGGGGGTTAAATGCTTTTGCAAGCCACAATAGGGCTACTGCCAAACATGTACCTACCCTTTGTGTAGGCAAAGACCAACGGTCCAGTTCTCGGTTTCTGCCAGTTTGCCTCTTATCTCCCTCATCTTGTACACAAAACACATGTAACTCTGGTGATATCTTGCAAGCATAAAAGCACAGTGGGATGCAGGTTTCACTGTACAGTTCTGAAAAAAAAAAAACTTTGTGTAAAATGAAAGGTTTGAGGAGCTTATCTTACCAATCGCTATGCTTTTCCAGATGGTGATGATAGAGATTCCCCCAAGCACAAGAGTGGTGTGAAAATTAGGAAAGGCTGGAGTTTTTTTGTATGAATGGAAGCACCACTAAGATGAAGGATACCAATCTGTCAAGCAATTTGGCATCCTCATCCTCACCTGTTCAGATGGGCTTGGTGTAGTGATACATTTAGCTATGGCCCATCCTGCTGTAAAGCAACACATCCACCTATACAGGGCTCAGATGATCCGAGATGACCCCATCAATCCAGGTACAATAAGAGGGTGGCAATTATTTCCCACCTCACAGGAGGATATGGCATCTCCACGGAGCGAGCGGCTCGCTGTGCACCCGTTCACGCTGGTCTCCTTCCTTATACCCAGCGGGAGCCTCCCCCCACCTGATCATCTCGCCCGGTAATTGCAGGTTCCTGAAATGGCTTCCCTGCAATTGCAGAAATCTCCCCGTAGGACCATGAAAATTTCCTATTATCCCCCCCACAGCCTATAAACCCACTGCTGCACCTACTCAGTAAATGCCCAATCCGCTGAACGCCTCAGACTGCTCAAGCGGATACCTTGGGTGTGGTGCAAGCGCTTTTTGAACCACAGGTAATTTCCTATTGATGCAATTTCATGTAGTCATGGAAATGCTAATAAAAGATTGCCATTATCTATTAGAAGCACAACATTGCGCTGGCAAACAAGGTCTAACGAGTAAAACTCAATATTGTAGGTTCTGCTCATATAGATAACGACTGTCATTAGCAATACAACAGTATGTGAAAATGTATTCATTCTATTTATTGTACATTAACTATAGTGTTTAATTGAGTGTCAATTTCTAGGCCTAATGACAAGGTTACAAATGAATGTTGACACCAGTGCATCATTTAAAGTTTAAAAAAATATCACTTTCAAAAAGGGAATCCAAAGTAGGTTTACAAACCTAGAAATATAGGAACCTTGTCTTGTGCCATCTTACAAGATCAGAGTGCCCTCTGTTGGACTACTGCTAGAACTGCCTGCAGCAACAATAACAGCAGCATTGTAAACCCAAAACCCCATCAGATCCTGATGTTTGTATATAGTGCCTCCCTTAAGTTCCTCCTGTGAGGTTATAATCACAGGACAGCTCACTTATTCTCATGCATCATTAGAAAACAAACAGAGCCGTTTACTTCCACAGGGGCAAAGCTGGAGTCACCTTCATACATGCTCTCTTCCACTGCTACTAGATTGACACTTAACTTGCCAGTCTAGCAGCAGATGAGAGCGTACAATTACAATGGAAAGGGCGCCACTTGAAGCCCTATCAAGGTTTTAAAGAAATTATCAATCACGCGTGAGAGTCCTGCTGTTTGAAATTGGCCTGTTACCATCAGCTTGAAGACAAAAATAACGATCTTAGTTGTTTAAAGATTTATTTAAGTGTAAAATGTTCATTAATTGAAAGCAGCTGCTGACACCACGGGGAACAACAGGATTCACATATATATGGTTAAGATGCAGATAAAGATCAGTTAAATATGAAGAAGGGAAAAACACAGACAAGACAAAGAAGAGCCGTAACTACAGTTACTCAGACACAGGCATCAGAACAGACACAGAGTGGGCGCATCATATGAACAGTATAATTAATTGATGGATTAAAAACATGGGGAGGGGGAATGGTTGGTGGTCACTGGGTCATGCAGGCTCTTTACAAAAGGCATAGTGCATCTGTCCAGCAGGGGTCCCTTTCCTATGAGTGGCGTCTGGCTGGCAGTTCATTCCCCCTCTTCAGCATTCGCCTTTAGTGCTCGTGGGGCGTCACAAAGTTGGGGGCAGCGGACGACGGAACAGCAGGATATGCGGTTCTAGATGCAGGGAGAATTGGGGAGGTTTCACTTCAGGACCATGTACACACACACACACAGCACATAGTGACATAATGGAACAGTGGAAATGCAATTGTCAAATAAAAAGGAAAAAAGGGAGGTTTCATGTGACTGCCATAAACTGCCTTCTATCAGTCCTTTCAAATGTAAGTGGATTAGTCACTCCTGTGCTAGAGGAGCAATATCATGGTGGGTTGTTTTCAATTCTTAGGTAAAACAAATACGTATTTGTTCTACTGCGTAACTGTACATCACTCTGGGCTGTGATCAGTCAAAATAAACTTTCTTACAAATTCAAACTAAGGCCATGTTCATTGACCTATGTACATCTGTGTAGGTCTCATGGTTTCTCAATTATAACCCATTACATAAGAACATTTTAGCCACTCAATAAATTGACTATTTAGACAAGGGGGAAATTGTGTGTAAGCATTTCACTTCCAATGTAACAATGTAACAATGTAAATATAATTTTGAAAAAGCTCTACACAGCAAAGTTGGACTTAAATATCCACAAACGAAAACGGCTATGCCGTACCTGAACATGCACATTCAGGTTCAATTGAGATCACCGTATAGAGTGACATAAGTCATGTTAACTGTTTACCATCATTAAAACGGTTGTGCTGTCTAGCCTATTGGAGAAGCCATTGACTCTGTAAGTACAGATTTTGACTAATTATTTAATTTGGCCTCTGTATGTTGAGCGAGCGTGGATACTTGTTGGGGGTAGATCCCTTATCTGTGGAATCGTCGACCACCCTGTTGTTTACAGGATATCGATAAACAAATCTTTTCCAAAGTCGTTTCCAGTCCATGTGTATAGGTCAGCAATGATTCCATTTACCAAACTGGACTAGAAAGAACTGAAGGGTGATGAGATGAAACGTGATCTGTTTGGCCCTGAAAGCCCTGACAATGAGTTTAAAAACATTGCACTGAAATTCAGCGTTCTTTCAGGGCAGGCTCCGATAAGCCTGCAAATCTACCACATGCGGGATGAGACCTAAACACCCTAAACACAGCTTGGCCTATTGAAAACGGCAACATGAGACCATGGGGTTTCAATACTCATACTGGCCCTCGAGCCAAACTGATGAAGCCCACTGTGGACACACCTTTCCATCAAAGCAACACTCACAGCTGGTGCTCAAAGCCACACAACATCTGGCAGCCCTGCGCACACAGCTTTAGATGCACCTGATACTCTCTGCAGAGATTGAATGACTAATGGAAGGTTTTGAGAGAAACACCAAACATTTGGGGCCCTGATTTCATTGACAGGCAACAGGCAACGAGCAAAGCCCACCATGCATTAACTAAAGCAAATGTAATCATTTGGCTAAATCATTTTGCTAATTTAATACCATGAGCAAGATCCTAAGTGCAAATGTGGGTAGGTCAGCGCAATACTCCCACACCGTAGCTTTAGTTAATGCGCTACAGACTTTGCTTGTTGCCCATCAATTCAATTAGGGTCCGTGGACTTTGGAAAACAATCCAGTAAGAGGACATTTCGCCCAAACTTTACCCCGGCCATTCATATATCCCAAAGAGATTGGTTCTACTTTTCAATGAAGACTGCCTGCAAGTACAAAGGTTTTGTCACCAAATGACACTTGACATAAGGATGACCATCCTGCCGATTGGGTATCTGCCTGATCCAGACCAGAATATGATTCTAAAATGATTTTACTTCCTACTACTCTGAAAACTGAACAAAATCTAACCCCAATATTATGCAACACACCCTGTTCCAGACTGGAACAAAATCAAAATTGCTCAAAATGTGTAACATTCCACCATTTTCTACCTGACTTATAAGTCATCAAATATCCTTACAGGCATCCTCCACTTGGACTAAAATTAAGTCCTGCTTCCCTATATGAAACCAGGTCTGACTAGAGTTTGACCGCATGCGGTATACGCAGTGTGTGAGGTCGATGTCAATTCCTACCTGGCTGGTGAGTCATATAGTGTACCCAGCCCTGGCTCTGCTGAACGCCCAGGTTCCTCCACTCCGTTTCGGACATCAAGTGTGTTTTGGGTACCAGCTTGGCGAGGTCTTTTGGCAGCATGACATGTCTAAACGGAGCGGGGGAGAGAAGCAGATGTGTTAGCTGCGGCAAGGTTACTGTACAAGATGACGTTAACGTTATGGTGGCATCAAATAGACACAACGAACTCACCTGTATTCGAATTTTTCGTCGTCGTATTTATCCGAGTAGTAGATTTGCTTGTGCGACATTATGAGTAACGTAAACCTACAGAAATAAATGATAAACATTTAACGGCCGCTGACGTCACCTGTAACCAACCAAGTACATGTCATTCAATCCAATGTTATGCAATGAAAATACACTGCCATACTCAGAGCAGAAAGTTACCGTTTGTTGCTAGCTAATAGACCAATTTTTCTAAAGTTCAAGTTAATAGTTTAGTGCCAAAGTTGACCGGTTCGTCACTCCTATGTTTGCATCTTGACGGTCTGGCTAGCTAGCTAAAGTTAGCTCGTTTGATTAGAAAACGTTTCAGACGAGTCTTTCCTGACAGTTTCGAATGCAGTCACGCGAAGCATGGGAAACAATATAGCTGAACGTTAGCTAGCTGCCACACGTATTGTCATACGTGTGGCAGCTAGTAAAGTTATTGTTACCTAAATAATAAGCTAACTTACCAGGTTGACTAAAGTTAGCAAGCTAGTTAGGGCTACCTAGCAGGAATTTCTAAGAAATTAAAAAAGATAACGTTGAGCTAGCACCTCTTATTTAAACTAAGTTAATGTTACAATGCAGTAAACTGGCAAACGATGTTGTTTCTTACTTCTTGACGGTAAATGAATCTGAGGCTGCTACTTGTTTTTCTTCCGTTGTTTGGGACGACAAGATCCAATTTTCACCTTTCCCTCGCTGGATTGCAAATACAAGCCCGCCCGTTTTCATTCAAAAAGTCTCCGCTCCATAGGACTTTACCACGTGATGTCGGACATAGCTGTTTTGATTGGAAGAAGAAAATCAGCTCCTCCCTGTTCGAGCCTCAGAAACGGAGAATCTTTATTATTTAGCACCATACTTTTCAGGTTGGCATAGAATCATAGATAATACATCTGCTATATTAATGGATAACGTAATAGAGCAAACTAAAACACCGGTATACAGGCATTATAAATGGAGCAGTAGAGGGGAACCTGTTCTATTTCAATAGCCTTGGTCAAGCTCACTTGGGCAAATGAGTTTCAAAAAAGTAATTACACAGGAGAACACCTGGTATAAGTGAAAATGCAAAAACGTTTGGCATTGCCTTATGTTATTCAGTCACCCAAACGTAAAATAGGCCTTCCTCAAAGGTCTAATACTATTTCAATTCTCGGTTAGACTGAGGTCTGCTCATCCTGTGCATTATCCAGATCTACCTAGTAACATACACAATGCAGAAAATATAACAGAACACTTTGCCAACATATCTTTGCTAGTTTTTATAATACCCCATTTATTTTAATGGTATACAGCCAGGTGCCATAGTCACAACTCCTCACTTGATTAAGAGAGTGTCCTTTTTTTATTTACATAACACAGCTGATGGAAATACACACAGACTCATGTTTTCATAAACAGGTGCACAATTGACGGATGGAACAGCACCCTAAAGTAGCCTAATCCATGACCAAAGTCTTCTTCCGGAAACTATCCATCCCTGTGATCAGTAGTGTGATCTTCCCAGAGACTTCACCAGGTGGGGGCTTTTTGAGTAGAAAGATCCGGGAGAACTGGACGTCTCCTTGGTTCCGCTAGACTGCAGGCATTTGTAGATCTCACTCATTCTGGCTTTACTTGTTCTTGCAGCCATTATGTTTGAATATTTTTCTTTATGGATTTAACTTTGTGAGAGCATCTCTTCTGTTATGGGAGGTAAACATGTAACACTGATGAGCGCAACCCTGTGATCATAAACTGCGCCTCATGTTCAATCAGTGATCCAGAATCCAGAACCTCTACATGCCTCTTTGCTGTGGTCTTGTAGTATTCGTCCTAATGAAATTCATCTTTCCACATGCATGCACCATCATCAACACAGGTCTTGTAGTATTCGTCCTAATGAAATTCATCTTTCCACATGCATGCACCATCATCAACACAAATCCGCTCCATTTTAACCCGTCAATGAGCACCTTAAAGAAGTTTGGGTCAATTTGAGTTAATCTGAATTTGATCTTTGGAGGAGTCATTTTGGACACACAGGATGCTTGAAGTTGGTACTGGGCCCCCATCTGAATAAGGTTTTCTGGTCTGGGTAGAAGGATCAGAGAATTGTTGGCCTTGGTCTCCTTCAGACGTTGTACTAGTGAGTGGACTCCTCAGGAATCAGGTGAGTATGAAGAATGAGGGGTGAAATTCCAACACAACATAGTGCAACAATGCCCCATACACTTTGGGAAACAGAACGTTTTGGACCGTCTTGATCATTATCCCAATCTTAGAAAAGGAGGCTTTAGAAACTCTTCAGTGGAATCGGGTTAAATCACAGTTTTCCAAGAACAGTCCACTCTCCTCTTGCAAGCGCAGAACCTTTAGTTTACAAAGTCATGCACTGATGGCTCAGCACCCCCCGAACACAGAAGATGTGGCAGATGGATCTCCTCCACTTCTCCCTCTTGACGTGTAATGTCAGCAAAAGACCGTCAGGTTCATATGACTCAATTTCTCAATCAAGTAGTCCCTAGTTCACAAGATGATACTGTAGTGATAATGTTTCCCATTGGTAAGGCATATAGTTGCTGAAAGACCTTATCTGAATCATCTGTTTTTCTGTTTTGGGAAATGGAAATGAGGCTACATTACAGTAATTAATTCAGATGTACTTTGATGCTAGATAAGATCAATGGGATACTCAGTCAGTACCAGTAGTCTGGCTTTTTAGCTTCTTTGTTGTAATGACTATACCAGAGCACAGAACTACGCCATCGTCATCGTCACCAAAGTTGAGTGTGGAGGATGTAATTGTATAGTTGAGTTGTTGTTTTCCGTCCATCTTATAAATTCTACCTTAATACACAGGAATATAAGCAGATCAAATATTTTACCAATCTCTTAGTGTTGATTTTTGGTCACAGTTAACGTGTGATGGAAAAATTGTCACAATTCAGATAATTGCATAGTCAAGGAGAGAGCAAATGACAGACTCTAGATAGGTCCTCTTACCATATAGAGCCCTTGCAACTGAATTGTTCATTACTTTCAACTGGTAGGCAAGAAATGTCAGCACATGGAATTTCAACAAGAGAATCTCCAACTTCCAAATTGAAAATGAATTTCCAATTGATAGCTACTCAGACTAGCAAATACTGAGTTCATGTTCAGTCACCTTCACAACATCAAAACTGATTTTCTATGAATTAACGACTGTAGCCTATAGGCCAAAAATAAGGTCTTTGGTTTTCACTGTGAACCAAAAAGGCCAGAGGACAAAAGGAAGTGAGTGACAAGTAAGCTGTTGAGATGCTGGATAACAGGGCAGCACTAGAAGGCACAGGTTATGTCCTCAAACCCCAGCCAGGATGATGGATAAGTGACAGATTACCCAGGGGTGTGTGGCAGGGGGGCAAAACAGGCAATTATGTTGGTCTACAGCAACGGCTATTCTGTATAATCACCTGTCCAAAAACCATTAGGGTACAGCGCGACAACACAGTGAAATGCTGTCATGCTACTCGAAACGAAAGTGCAAGCAACAGGAAGAAAGTAGTTGTATGCTGGCATTGTTCTCTCCATACAATAGAAATCAAATCTTTTTTTAAAGCTAACAGACAAAATACAACTATGCTCTTTTCTCTGAAACTGCTCAAGTTTGTTAATGCATTCCAATAAGTAGGCCTACATGTCTCCACAGGTAGGCCTACGAAAGAAGGTGGGATCAGTTCATCCCAATATGAAAATAAGAGTCACATGCCATCCAAAATATCCTCTTGCATTACTCTGTATAAGGTGTCCATCCACACATTTTAATTATTACAATTAACATATAATTATTATATTATTATGCAATATAATTGCAATATAATATATATATATGCTCTGGCCATGATGTGTACATACATATTATTTACTTTATTCTGTATAAAAGGTTTGCTTGAACGGATACCCTTTGTAGGTGAGACAGAGGTTAGATAAGGGGGCCCATGCTCAGACTTTTGTTTAGGGCCCCCAGAATCCCTAGAAACGTTAGATAGTTTAGAAACTGGGAGAGATTTAAAAAAAGAGTCTTCTTTCTTTCTTTTTTTTTACCTGTACTGCATAATTGTATACATTTATAGTGGGACTTAAATGCAACTTGCAAAGTAAGCTCTGTGAATATTACTCCCCCTTGTGGCTTGAGGGTTGTGATTATCTATACTTCCGTGCATTTCCATGGTTACCACAGTGCCATCTAACCTGGTGCAGGAACAGAGGCTGTTTTGGATTAAATGTTGCCATTGTAACTGTGAACAAGTGGGTCTGAAAATACCAGAGATGAACAGGTTTGATCAATAAAAAAACATGTATACATTGTGTAAATATAAAGCAAGATAAGTTATCTGTCTATGTTATCAGGAAGTATGGCTGTCACGGAGATAATCACTATGGTGAAGTATGTGCTCTGACTGCCATATAGCACCATGCTTGGCTCTGTGTTGACGCAGACATACACAAGAGACCTGGGTTTGAGGTCTTTTGGAAAACAAGACAAGATGAAGGATATGGGATATGGGGCTGTAACACCATCAGGTTTGAGACCAGGTCGGCTGACTTCTCAGTTCCTCAATGGTTTTAGACAAGGGCTAATCCTCTAAGTATTTCCTTAATTAATCTTTTAATTAATGATTAATGTTGGGTAATAAGTGTAGTGTAAGTATGACTTGTATTGCCATTTTAGTCCAGGTTAATCATAATTAATTAATAGGTGTCACTGCAACATGTGTAATTCTGCATAGGGTCCCAGTGTCAAGGATGTCTCCCACTGCAGGAATCAAACCAGTGTGTGTGTGTGTTTATGTGTGTGTGTGTGTGTGTGTGTGTGTGTGTGTGTCTGTGTGTGTGTGTGTGTGTGTGTGTGTCTGTGTGTGTGTGTGTTTGTGTGTGTGTGTGTGTGTGTGTGGTTGTGTGTATTTATGTGTGTGCACGCATAAAGTTCTGCAGTGTAATCATAGCCTAAGCCGCCCCATGTGGTATTGTAAGACCCAATTTCAGTGACAGTACAGAATACACAAAACACAATCCAAGTCTTGAAATCGACCCACAGGTCAGGTAAACAGTACAATAAAGCTAATCAAGTACAAGTCAGAAAGCAGGCGCAGATTCAACAAAATCTAAACGTTTACAAACACTTAGAGATGCAGGCGACGGACCACAAACTCAGAGACCAGCAGTGGAAAGGTCACACAGTAAATACCTCAAATCCCAGACAAAAAAAAGGTACAATAAACAAAAAAAGACAAGTGAACACAACAGAAGACAAAAAATCCCCAAAACTCTACAAAAAGAGTATATCTTGTGGCAGAAACACAACATTACAACATGAACTGACATTAGCGGTGTTTCCATCGAATTCATTCACATTTTTTAAGTGCAGCTATGAAAATTCATCCCTTTTTCGTGTCATGACTCTTTGCTGTGGTCTTTTAGTATTTGAAATTCATCTTTCCACATGCATGCTCCATCATCAACACAAATCAGCTCCATTTTAAACTTGTCCTCGTGTTCTTCCACGCGCACCTTAAAGAACTTTGGGACAATTTTTGGACATTTAATCTTTGGAGGAGTGATGTTGGAAGAAGACGTCTGGAATTGGTAGTAGGCCCCCATCTGAAAAGGCTCTTCAGGTCTGGGTAGAAGGATCAGAGAATTGTTAGCACTGGTCTCCTTCACATGTAGTAGTAGACTGGGGTCCTCAGGCATGACTGTGACTGGGGTCCTCAGGCATGATGCAAGTTTGAACAATGAGAGGTGAATTTCAGAAACAGAAAGTCTTGAACCATCTTGATGATGTTCCCGAGACTAGAAAAGGATGGCTCGAAAACTCGAAAACAATGGAATCGGGATTACTCACATTACTCCACTATCCATGCAATGATGCTTCAACGCCTCTCAAACACAGAAAATGTGGCAGATAGATCTCCTCCACTTCTTCCTCTAGACGTGTAATGTTCAGCAAAGGGCCAGCAGGTTCATATGACTCCATTTCTCCATCAAGTAGTCCCCAGTCCACCACACAATACCATAGTTTCACATCTGTG
>NW_024880391.1:0-24989 GCF_900700415.2 Clupea harengus
TGTGACTGTGTGTCTGACTGTGTCTGACTGTGTGTCTGACTGTGTGTGTGTGACTGTGTGTGTGTGACTGTGTGTGTGTGTGACTGTGTGTGTGTGTGACTGTGTGTGTGTGTGACTGTGTGTGTGTGTGACTGTGTGTGACTGCGTGTGACTGTGTGTGTGACTGTGTGTGTGACTGTGTGTGTGACTGTGTGTGTGACTGACTGTGTATATACAGTCAAGTGAGTAAAACACACAGAGGTGTGCCAAACTCAGAAAAATGCAAACATGGGAAAGACCTGTTTGTTTTGTGCTGGTGTGTGACAAACACTGCATTTGTGCATTTGAGAGTGTGAAGACAGGTTTTGTTGATGATTAAGTACACTATATACATGCATGCCAGTACGTGAGCATGAACTCAGACATGAGCATTCAGTATATGCTTGCATGTGCCTATATGTATGTGTGTGTGAGTCTGTGTATATACATGCATGTATGGGCATGTGTGCATGTATGCAAATCTGTGTGTGTATGTTTGTGTCTATATTCCTGTGTGTGTCTGTATGCGTGAGTGTGTATGTGTGTATATGCATATATGTGTGTGTATTGGACATTGAACTCACGCAGGTGTGTCGGCAGCCTGCCTGGCTCGTCCTCCATCCTGCTGGCTGGTGGGGCGTTGGTGGGGGTGGGGGTGGGGGCGGCAGGCGCATGGAAGGGAGAGGAAGTGGAGTTTGGCAGCGGACTCGCAGATAGGTTGAACGGGCTCCTCTCCTGCTATGAATAGACACAGAGAGGCAGTGGGCTTTACACACACATACACACACGCACACGCGCACACACACACACACACACACACACACACACACACACACACACACACACACACACACACACACACACACACACACACACACCTCTCATACACGCATACAAACAGATACTTTCACATACACACACACACACACACACACACACACACACACACACAAACACATATGTGTCTAAAACACAGACAAACACATATAAACAGATACATCTTCTTATACACACACACATGCATACACATAACTTCAAAAACTCACAGATATACCCAAATTATTAATTTGCAAACACACAAATTTCAAACAAAGAATACAAATAAACACTATTTGTACTCACACACTGGCCTTTCAGTAACATTTTAGCTAGACACACAGGCACATGCGCGCGCACACACACCCACACACACACACACACACACACACACAGTGGATACACAAGTCCTCTCATTCTTGCGACCACAAACACAAACATACACACAATGCAATGGATATACAAACATTCTATCAGCTCTTTAGCACACCCCTAAGTGAATCTCTCCACGCTAACTAAGCATTAGCAGAGCTTTTTATAAAACCCATCTGTGGACAAATTCACCCATGTGAAAATGAATGAAAGGGCCACATCCAAGTGTGTTTTGGTGTTTCCCTTGTTAAGTTATGCAAGGACATTTCAAATTTGACATTGGCTGTATGTTTGAACCAAAACCCTTCTCCACTGTTCACCTACAGTCGGCGGGATTTGTTCTGTCCGTTGAATAGCCTCTCGTACCTGCTATAACCTCACGCAAGGGCCAAAGAGTTTTAGACTCCGTAACTAATCTGACCCAGACTTGGCTCAGGTTTGGGCCAGATAGCTTAATGGATGCACTTCACCCATAAATCACAATGACAGAAGCACATTTAACACCATCTTTTACAGGCAAATAATGTTCACCTTAAACCCTCAGCATGCACATGCACAGGCCTCACATTCCACTGAGAACATTATGTGATATCAATGGAATGCTCATTTCACATTCATGTTGTTATTGTTAAAAGGTTTAAATTATAAAAACATGTTTTGTGAGTCACTTTGGATAAAAGCTTCTGGCGAAGCACCCTCATCTTAACTGTACCATAAACATTTTTGAACCACATCAGTAGTATCAGAAATCTCCGGCCTTGATCGAACTTTTCTTACTTGCTGGCGTTTACCCCCAAACAGGCCTCCCCCTGGAATCACATCTGAACATGGCTTCAGCAGCTGAGGGAAAGACCTCCACTCCAAGCAGAGTGTAGTGTTTTCCCCTGACACTCTCCTAGTACCTATTTAAATCACTCTATGCTCTCGATGAGCCTCACACACCTGATTTAGATAAGGGCTTTATACGAGTCCAGTGAATACAATCAGCGGTGCCTCTGCCAACAGAAGAGGCTTAGAATTGGCAGTGTTATGGGTGCAAAAGCCCAGAGCTGAAACACCAAGCAATTCGGTTGTGTGGGAAAATCCAATGCTTCCAGTCCCCCAGTGGTCAAGGAGTCACCACTATCCATTACAGAGGCTAGATGGGACTTCATTACTTGGTTATGAGGGAACACTTCTGCAGACAACTTCTTAAAATGCTGATATGCAATGCTGATGAAATTTGTGGCTTACCACAGATCTTGACAAGGGCACCAAAGCATTTTGATTCAATGCCTATACCTATAATTGTCAAATAAGCACTCATCTGCTTTAAGCCAAACTTGTATATGGTTGTATCCATGGATGTATAGATTGATGTATGTCTTAAGAGTCTAACCCTTCCCCAATCTTACATCATTTCCTTTCCACACACCCAAAGCAGCTTTGCTTTCTTGAAACCCAGATTACACAAAAGAGGGGGCGGCTTGTGGTGTTGGTCACAGAGAGGTCAAAGTGCAAGAGTGTAGTTCGAAGAGAGCCTGCCATAGAGGGGGCGGTCTTCCACCCACTTGCCACCCTTTAAACCAAGGTGTTGTTTTTCCTCGTTACCGTTCCAGGAATGATCTCTTCAGAAAATCTGGGGCAGCCACAAGTGTGACAAAGGCCAATGTGTACATAACTGCACAGTGCGCAAACCTCACTGGCAACTGAGGCTAGCAGCCACATGATTCTGCCTCCTTGCTAGCATGACTGCCACCAACTATACTGGAGGTTGCAGGTTCGAATCCAGAGCAGGACTGTCTTGCCTTGCTTCTCAGTAGTAGGTAACAAGCAGTGAGCAACAGGCAGTAGACAGCCTAATAGGCAGTAGTTGAAGAAGAAGATTAGTCATCAGTAGTGACCCCTCCATGAACATCCAGTGGTTTCACCATCAGAATTGGGCCTCATATCCTGTATCAGCACCAGTGGCGAGGGCTGAGGCCAGATGAGCTTCGCACCGCAATTGTGCAAATTACTTGATTTGCATGCCACCATTTGATGTCGTGCCCGTGATCGAAGAGTGGACGGTGGTGTGTGTGTGTGTGTGTGTCTAGGGGGAAATTTGCAGCAGGTTTGCCCTCATAGTGAGACTCTAACCAGACCTACATCATGCCAAGACATGCCTGACATTGCACTGAAGAGGGTGTCTGCCAGATGCCACTTTGCGTAATGTCAAATTCTTTAGTAATGGATTCCTGTTGAAACTGGGTTGGAACTTAGTTTGGGGAGAAGACTTTCATGAACTATTGAAATGAACAGTCACCTCTATTCCACACCTGAATGATTATACAAAGTAGTCAACACTGTTGTCACTGCCATACCAAATATCTCTTAGACCCCAACCCAACAGACAGATATTTCGAATTGTAAAGATTAATTTAGAGATTTAAACAAAAATGAACAGGTGGCATGTTGACAAAACCCCGTCTTGGGACAGTCGTGTACTAAGGAAGTTCCAGACAGAAGTCCTCAGGTCAAACGGTATCAATGGGCACGTTGTTCTATAACTAGTGAAAACTGTTCAAAGCTGTGAAAATTTCGCCTAGGGTCGGAGTTCATTAGCCACAGGTCAGATAGAGTTAGTTAAAGCGTCGTGCCACGAAAACGTGATAAGATTGTGTCACATTCACTAGCGGGATTGAGGATTAGATATGAATGAATCAATGTACCGACTCACAACAACAACCCCTCTTAGCAGTGAAGAAAAGTTATATTATTGCCACACCTTTCACACCATTCTCCGTTTTAGCTACCTTGGGGACGAAAGCCAAAACTAATGTATTCAACATAAGTAAAATATTGGGAACGTGTTCGCCTATGCATGAGCACAGGTGGCGGACAGCGCGACATGTCGCAATGTTTTGTCAGACACCTCGTAGGGTGAATCGCGTTGTATGACGAATTATGTTCAGACTTATCCATATATATAGGATAATTCTGATACGGCGCTCGAAGATAAAAAATGTCAGGAATCGAGAGCATGACACTCACCTAAGCTCTGATAGAGAGTCTACGACTTAAGGGTTCCCCTTCAGCAGCAACAGATGATAGGCTACACAGTCGATGCTGCTGCGTGCTTACAGTTGAAGAGAAACCCAACAAGGAGCACATCCCATAACCCATTTGACTGCCACAACTTTAAGGTTTTGTTTATATGCATAAATACCTTGATCGTGATCTGCGACGGGGAATCGGACATGTCTTGTTCAAATTCAGGAAGTTCTCCTGTTTCCACTTTCCTTTCCCCTTTTTTTCCTTGAAGTAACCCTGAAAAACCACCCACGTCCGACTCCTGGACCTGGATTTGGTTACATTCGCGCTGCAATTAATGTTTTGTTTTTGTTAGTTAATCCATTTTTGCGTAGTTGATGGAAACGCACATTCAACTTCTTTGTTTTCCCTGGCGCTGATATGCGCTACATTGTGGCGTGGCGATGGTTAATTTCTTCCTGGAAGACTTCACTGTAGAAGGCGTACAGCGCAGTCCTCATTGATTTGGATGCGTTAGTGTCGAAGTGACGTGAATTCCTAGCACTGAGCGCAGCCCCTTAAAGGAAACCCGACTCAGGAAATAGCCGATCATGTTTAACATTGTGGGTGTAGCCAAATACATCATGGTCAACAGTGTCTAGATCAGCCATCCTGATCTTCACATCAGAGCATTTCAAATAGCCGGGTGGGACAAGCTGATTCTGAATCAGCGGGGCATTGTCCAGTGCGACCCGTACGGTCTTTCTAACGCGTGAAGGGGAAATTCGGAATTTGGGTTATTGCACGCATTCGAACTCAGATAGTAAACGAGTTTTTTTTTTTTTTTAAAGTCTCGTAGCCTACTCAGTTATTAGTCGCGAGGTTTGTGGGTCAATAAGGTATACAAATGTTTTACCGATTATAATGTAAAAATGAAATGTTCCTTTCCTTATAATTTGTATAACTTGGTTAAATAATTTACCACTACTAGCCTAATGCTTTTACTGTTATTATTATTATTGTTGTTATTATTATTATTATTGTAGTTGTTCAGATGAAAACTAAAAATGTTGTCATGTCCTGTTATGTTATGTTAAGTTAAGCATTGTCTTTCAAGCTTTTTGTGAGTCTGCTACGCCCTCTGCTGGATGTAAAGTAAACTGTTATGTTGGCCCACTTCCAAGGACAATTGTGCTTGATCTACTAGTTCTAATTAGTTCGCATAAATCTGTTCAACACTAATTAACTTATAGGTGTGAGAGGGTGTTATTCAAGGGCTCATCTGGAAATACATCGGATTACCATCACAAATTCTAGACTGCAAAATTGGTTTAGTCTATGAAGTCTATTTTTGTGAAGTAGTAGAGTAGAGCACACGTCTGCACGATTTGATTGACTGATTTGGTGACTGTCTTCACTGCTCTCTTCACTGTTCTCTCAGCCATTGGATGAAAGTCAGGCTTTTAGAAAAGCTTGGCTATTTTGCATTTGTATGAGCAAGGTTGCTGCTTTTGACATAGCGCTATGAAATGGTATAGAAACTATGCCTCAATAGCAACCGGCAGGCGGTTAAAATAACTCATCCATGTGTTCTTATTTCTGAAATTTAAAAACCAAATGACCAATGAAAATATCGAATGACATGAATTGGCTTCAGCTGTTGGATTCCCAAGGTTCCAAGGTCCATGTTTTAGTCTGTGCCTGCATTTCACATCACATAAGGCAGATGTAAAGGTAGCTTACAGTCATTAATATGCTAAGAATATAACATATCAAAACATATATCAGGTTTTCTGCCAAAAAAAAACCCACTTAAGAAAATAAAAACTCTCGTATATTAGTTTTGATTGGTCACGTGACCGTGTTGCTCTTAGTTGCAGATGGTATTTGTCTATCCAGGAAGTGCTACACCATGTGTTTTACAGAAAACAGTGTAGACCCAGTCAAATAAAAATCATGCAACACTTAGGCTCAGTGCAGCACTAAAGAGTCCAGTTGAATGGGGATTTACATACAGTATCATGTGCATACAGGTGTAGATTATTTGCATATTCATAGCTCCCCGAATACTAGGCAAAGGAGTTACATCTAAACTATTTTAATGCAATGAATGGATTCAAATCTATCAGGAACAGAGATCAGTTTCTAGGGGTTTAATAAATGCCAGGAGAGGGATTTTAAAGCAAAATTAAATCCCCAATGGAATCGGACCACACATGAAGACAATGACAGAATTTGGCTTTGTCAATAGAAATTATTCTCATTCCATCAACATGCAAAATATCTGCGGAGCAGAAATGCGACCAACTAATATATCCTAAGGTGACAGGGTGTGCGATGGGTGGCTTCTTGTACACAATTCATTTATGTGCGCAGTTATTTTGATATAGAGTTCAACTAACCCTAACCCATCAAAACACTGTGGTTCCCTTGTTAAAGGGCTGCTAAATGCCCTTGCCAACTCCCAGGCTGACCAAGGATTATAGCCATTGCCACACTCTGTCAATCCAACTGTTTTCTTTTGTCATTACTGCCAGATGACCGATTCTTTTTCTTGCCTTTCCATCGAATTTGAGCATTTCCCCCCGCATTCGCTGGCATTTCCTTTTCGCTTGATCTGCTGCTTGCTTTTTCTCCATTTTATCTCAATCTGAACACGGGTAGCCGAGGCCTATTTATATTCATTCGCATATTCTAATGAGTGTAGTGGAGGGAGGACAGAGGGTGGAGGGTGGTGCTCATGCACGTGTGCTCTAGTTCTCCTTCATTGGGATGTACAAAGAAACGGTGTGTGGGTTCTTAGTGCACACGGTTTCATACTCCAGCTTCTTGCGTACACTACGTGTTAGTATGAATACTAAACAAGGCTTTGTGCTTAAGGCTCTTGGTCACTTTACCACTATAGTGCAGAGGAACTCAGGCAGCCAGTAGGGTTTTCAAAATGATTGCTAGTTCTAGACTAACTTCAGATGGGCAGATTTAGGCCTATTATTCAGATATTTTAACATTCTGTGGTTAATGGATAGCATGGGTGATGCATATGTCTATTATATAACCACATATAGGAAAAGTGGTGAAAATAAAGTGGATCAATAATAAGGCTAATGTGTGCCTTAGTCTTAATCTATCTTCAGATTACAGTGTGTCATCTAGTAGTGAGGTTGCTGTATGGTAACAGAATACCCATCCCTTTACAAGCATGTGCAAGTACCTACGTTGGCCGTGAAAAACCATAAAAATGCGAGAAGCCCTATCTTGAGGCAGTGTTTTGGTGTTTCCTTTCTGGGCTTCTGAAACATGGAGGCGCAACATGGCAAACTCCTTGGAAGAGGACCGGCTCCCTATGTAGATGTGATGGGCTCATTCTAAGATAATAAAGATAATTATACACTAATTATACATTTACAATCAAGTTACAATTATACATACTAATTATAGTATTTATACACTAATGAAAACAACATTTTGAATACTACATTCCTATGAATAGATGCCACTACAAACTACACACTGTGCCTTTAATTCGTTGGCAGTCAAGTTTTCCGATTAAAAAGAAGAAAAACACGTTCCTGTTTTTGCACTTTGATTTATTTTTGTACTATCAGTTAAGCAAGTAGTCTCACATTTAAAGTAGAGTAGCCCAGCAAATATATATATATATATATATTAGTAATAGTAATCTTATAATTTGTTTATTTGTGCTGTGATCAGTTTCGCTTTCGTTTCATCACAAACTGGAGAGGCGAACGGAAACAGGAACTCTGGCAAAGAGACGACGACAGGGAGTCAAAGTTACACATTAGAAAAACACATTAGTAGAAAGACTCCAGAGATGGCTGAGGCAGATTTTATTAAAAGGCTCTGCACCAACAACGGATCTATGCTTTACGATGATTTAGTAGCTGATTTGAATAGAGGAGGTTGGTTAAGCTATGAGCGTGTTGACACCAGCAGTCTTGAAAACGGCGAATTGTTTTCAATCGTTCAGTCGAACGGAGAGAAATGGGTTATCGCTAAAACAAAGCTTCGTCTGTGCAAGGCAAAGAGTTGTTTAGGGTGTGCAAATTTACACCTTTGCAAGAAGTTCTTGCTTGGAGAGTGTCCCTTTGGCAGAGGACGGTAAGTGTAACGCGAAGGTAAACATGAATTTTTTCAATATATAGTTCACGCGTAGATATCAATCAGCGCCCCGTAGCCTACAGTGGAGATAAGTTGGTCCAACCAGAATTCTAAGTTTGGGCTAATGTTACATTTTGATATACTACTAAAACAGTGTTTGCGGAGTAATGTTCAGCTTGAAGAGTCAATATTTCTACAGGCTACTTGCAAACCGCACATGCTTCTTAATAGGAATTGTCTAGGTCTTACGGTAATAGTCTAACGTTACTTGAAGGCCATGTCTATCTCTTTTAGCAGTATTGAAATATGCGGGGCTGGACCTAGCGTTTCTGGGGCGCTATGCGGTGTTTTTGCACCGCACAAAACAGTATTTGGCACAGTCCCACACCGGACTCGATCTCACATTTGTGCCAGAATCTGTCGGCAGCAAGTCTCTTAGGTCTCGGAGTGAAGTTTACTCACTGCACAGCTGTGTCCCTGCCGGTTACTGTGACAGCTACATGCAAACATAAAACCCAGAATGAAAAATGCAAATAAACCCTGGAAATATGCCTTCATGCAAGATCACGATCATTAACTTAAACTGGAGTGTAAGAAAATCTGTAGAATGTGTCTTTACATCTCAGTTTACACAGAGATCTTTTTGTCTTTTTAGAAAACCCTGTCGGTTTGGCCATGACCTCATGTCAGATCACAATGCTCAGGTCCTCGGGATTCATAAACTTGAGTCCTTGGACAAGAGGGAGTTGTGTATCCTGCTTCTTCAAAATGACAACTCCTTACTGCCACCGGTGAGTACGGCTATAGGCCTACCTCATAGGCTGTAACTGCTGTAATTGCCACTTTGTTCTTCCCCAGCATTAACCAGAGACATACAGTATGTCCAACCTAACATACAACATGGTGAGGATAGGCCTGCATGTTTTGTCTTTGTGAATCTGAAAGTAATCATTTTTGTTATTATTTTATTTTATGTTCCTGATTTCTGGGTCAAGTGCTAGAATGCATGTGGTGAAATTGGAACATATAGATATTGGCACACATAAAAAAATGGAGAGAGGTATGGGTTTCAAGGGGGTTACTGCTGTGTGTTTAACTTAATCAAGCTGTAGCAGTACTAAGAGTAAACTGGATAGAGTACTGTCCTTGGATAGTTACTTTTCTACTAGTATTGTGAAAGCTAGAATCAAAGGTCGTTTTTGTGTTTCTACATCATAAGTATCCTCATTCTAAACAACAACTGTTCCACACTTACATTTAACCTGACTGTAAATTAAATCACCACTATAATCATCTCTCTCCTATATTAACATACCCCCCCCCCCACACACACACACACACGCACACACACACACACACACATTCACTCATTCTCTCTCTCTCACACACACACACACTCACTTTAAAACACACACACACACTCACTTTCTTTCTCTCACACACATACACACACCAGACACATCATACACACACCTCTACTCCTTACCTTACCTGTACCAACCTTGTGAAGTCCCTGTGATCTGTGTCTGTTCAGGTGTGCCACTCCTACAACAACGGCCCGGGGCAGTACGGAAAGTGTGAGGAGCAAGAGGGCTGCACACGGCTGCACATCTGCAAGAGGTACCTCAGGGGGGAGTGTGGCTGCCCACGGTCTCATGACTTCTACGAGCCGCACCCCTTCACCACACTGCAGAACCGAGGGGTTCCCCTGGATCTGATGCCGTTCATGAAGGACATCTACATGAACATCGAGTTCATGAGAGTCCGCACTCGAGGGAGGCCGCCACAGTGGAATGCTGGTCCCGGACCCAGGCCCAGCGCTAGCAACCATGTTGATTACAACATGGCCAGCAAGAACCCAGAGGCCTCACGAGGTACTGCGGATGTTGTGGTTACGCGACGATCCTTCATCAGCGTGTCATCTTTTTGAATTTACTGTTTTCTCTTTGTCTGTTTTAAATGGCAGTTATTCATACAAGGAAACAAATTAGTAAGCAAATACTTTGTACTGAACGAGGAGATTAGGGGATGGATTAGACTGATCTATGTCTTATCTGATGCAGACTTATTCTGAGGTGCGTTGGTACCTATGGGTTGGGAAAAGTGTTCTAAAAGGCATACAGACTTTTTTTTCGTGTTTGGCCTTTCCTTTAGCTTTCTGTGGGCTTTGGGTAGCTTCACGCCTCATGATGGCATATTATTTCAGATATTTATACATTTTTAGACAATTCTAAAATCAATGTGATATCAAGGTAAAATTAAGCCTTTGGCCTAAATAAATCAATTAGGAAAAAAATAATTTAAACCATTACTTTCCTTCCTATTTCTATAGACAGAAACGAGATCTGTATGTACTTTGTGAAGGGAATCTGCGTACATGGAGGTAAGTTCATATACACATTGGGTAACAATTAGAAATATTAGTCATCAATTCATATGGCTTCAATGTAGGCCTGTTATATTATATTTTTTCCAACTGTCATTTCATTTTGAAATGTTTGTAAGATCCCTCATATCTCCAGAGACTTTGCAGTTAATTAAAGGTCCAAATTAGACTTGAACGAAATGAAACAAAATTAATTAAACATAAATCAAAAGTCCATCATGTGAATGTCTATCTATTTTCCCAGACAGATGCTGGAAAGCCCACTCCACCCTTCCATATCGATGGGAGGCCAGGGACGGGCAGAGATGGACCGCTTTGTCTGATAACGAGGGCATAGAGAAGGATTACTGCAACCCCGCCAACACATATAGGTAACGTTGGACTGACCATCCGTGGAACATACCTAGGTGTGTTTTCTATGTGTCTGTGGCTTGTAGTGAACTACAATGGCCTATAACATTTTCATTGCATTTGTAGTTCTTTACTTTTGTCGCATCAACATAGATGTGACCTAACTATTGATGACTATATGAATTCAGATATAATATATAACATAATATCAAGTTGCACACTTGTTGCTATCTGCTTGGTACTCACACGGTGTATGACAATGAGATAATAAGGCAGTTAGGTAACCAAGGCAAGGCCACCGTTTCTGGTCATAAAGTTGAAAGGTCACTTTCTGTGTTGTTTTGAAGGAACTGATACCTATAATCTCATTGCACTGCCACTCATGCATGCACATCCGCTATACTTGTGATTGCATTTGGTTTCCTTCCTATGTCTCCCCATAATGCCCCATTGCAGTAAGGGGGTGGAGCCTGTGTGCTTTGACACAATGACGCGCGGGCTGCGGGGGGTCCGCCGACTCTCCACCGTGTCGTCCGTGGTGCAGCCCACCTTCATGCTCACCACTGAGTGGGCCTGGTACTGGGAGGACGAGCATGGGGACTGGATCCAGTACGCTACAGCAGTAAGAGAAAAAATATATACAATTATGATCGTTTTTGTCATATGGATACAATGCCTTATTATACGTATCTATCTAACTTGAACAGTTTTTAGTTATACAGATATAAAGCCTCATGTATTTGTCTATTTAGAAGAGTGTATAGATGCAAAGTATCTGTATATGTCTAATTAGAGTAGTCTTAGTATTAGATACAAGTCCTCATCTGTATCTGTCTAGTCTGGTGTTATATAGAGTGCCACAGTGGATACTGACAGCGTGTATAGCAGCATTACTAAACGTGAAACATGTTTTGATGATCAAATATCTGTACACTTGTCTGTCCATTTGGATGTGGTTTGGTAGGCAGGAGGTCACAGCTCAGCTTCCATCATGGGTGAGGACTTGGAGCAGAAGTATCAGGAGGACCCCAGCGCCGTGGTGGAGTTCACTGCCGGGTCCCAGACTTATGAGCTTCGTTTCCAGGGTACCAGACGCATTCAATGGTCCCCCTATAGCAATGACACAGCATAGAATGTGAGCTAGAATGTTGTAATATCGCTATACAGATAATTCACCCACATTTTTGTTTTCATTAAAATTGCATGTCTGGTGGGAACAATTCCTAAGTAATTCTGTGCATAGTTGTCTGAGTTAGATGTTTGGCCTGGTTTAATGCGGCCTCAGTAGGCTGAAAACGTCTAAAATATTTGAGATGTTCAAGGCACTTCTAGTACTATTTAAGTGGAACAAATTGATGAGGTGATGTCTGAAGAATAAACTGAAATGAACACAGAAGTGATTGTTTGCCTCACACTAGCTGGACAGACTGTAACCCAACCTCATCTTTTGCAGATATGATACAGACCAACAAACGCTATGGCACCAAAAAGCTTGTCAGAAGGCGGCCTGTGTTTGTGTCTGCAGCCGATGCACAGACAATCAAAACAAGGTATTTGCTTTTGCCTCTCACTCAACACGAAACAGCCTTAGCAGCAGGTCTGCATTTTCGATGAAATGGTTATGAACCATTACACAGTCCCCTCATGATAAAACAGACACTTTTACTTAACTCTAAAATACATTTAGTCTTTCTGTGATACTGAAATTGGAGATATGTGTAAAATTCTTAATATTATTGTGGCATTGTGTGTGTGTGTGTGTGTGTGTGTGTGTGTGTGTGTGTGTGTGTGTGTGTGTGTGTCATTCCACTAGTGAAGTGATGGGAAATGAATTAGATCATGTTATTTTTTTCCCTATTTATAACCTGCCTATTTTTTTTCTACAGTAAAAAAGCTCCCAACAATCGATCAAACTTCAAGGCACTGCCTACACACTGGGACAAGGCACTGACTCCAGAAACTGGCTACAAGGTACAAGATGTATAGGCACCTTGTGGTAGATATGTATTTGTATAGAGATGAAGATATGAGTGCTGCTCAGATTGCATAAGGCATGCTGTTTGGCATAAAACCTAGAGGAAAATATAAAATAATGATAATGACCAAACATTTTGTTTAATGTTTCAAATGCTTTTTTAGTTACAGATACTGTACATATATAGATACTTATATATAAAATACAACCCATCTCCTTATGCACAGAGAGTGACTCTGCAGAGTAGCTCAAAAGAATACATGGAGATCCTGACCCTCTTCAACACGACCATGAGGGGCTTCAACATTGTGTCCATTGAACGAGTCCAGAACAAAGCACTCTGGGAAGTCTTCCAATGGTATGCTGATTTTAACACCTCAATTTTTAAATACACCAAATATTTTCATGCCAACATATGGTTGGTTTGTTTATTGCTATAATACTTATTATTATGTATCTATTTGGGTCTTTAGCTGCCTATTTAAAATTATGTCTTTTGACTGATGACCAGGCAAAAAGACTTGATGAAGAAAAACAGCGGCGGCAGGACTGTAGCGGAGAAACAGCTTTTCCACGGGACGGATTCCAAGCACGTTGACGCCATTTGCCACAACAACATGGACTGGAGGATCTGCGGGACCCACGGGACTGCCTACGGGAAAGGTGCATTTCCATTTTAAGAGACCGTGCAAATGTGTTTGTAAGAAAAGTTTGTGATGATTTCCCTCATTTGTCAATCCTTCCTTCCTTCCTTCCTTCCCTCCTTTCTTACGTCCTAGCCTTAATAAAAACGTGAAGGAAACAAGGAAGGAATACAACAAGGATTCAAGGGATCGCTGACATACATAAGAAATGAGATGTGCTTCGTGTGTTTGTGTTAGGTGTTGCAAACCTCTATGTCATGAATGTCAGTTGTGGTCTTATTATCTCAGCTCCAGGCGACTTTTCATCCATCACAAGCAAACACCCACTAAACCCCCTTCAACTACACTTTCATTACAGGAAGTTACTTCGCCAGAGACGCAAAGTACTCGCACAACTACACCAGCCCGTCCTCTACCAGGACTCTGTTTGTTTGTCGTGTTTTAGTCGGAGATTTTACCCGAGGAGACAAAAGCTACCTCCGTCCCCCTTCCAAGGACGGTGGGAACACAGTCTTTTATGACAGTTGTGTGGACAGTGTCCCTGACCCGAGCATATTTGTTGTCTTTGAGAAGCACCAGGTGTACCCAGAACACCTCATTCAGTATGAAGAGCGGACCGAATCTGCCCTGTCTTCTTATATGCTCAGGTCTGCCATCAGCAGACCAGTGGCTTCCGCCCAGACTGTGACAACAGCACGTGCTTTGTCCAGAGTCCGCCCTGTGCGTCCAAATTCCTCAGTTGTCCCGGTTCTCAAGTCAAGACCAAGTCCGGCCTCATCTCTTCAGCACCAACAGCGACCAGCGCCATTTGTTCCTGTTCCTGTTCCTGTTTCAAATCCACCATTTGTTCCTTCTCACAACCTCACCTCGGCGCCCAGTGGCGAAGAGTTGTTAGATCGAGTCAGGAGAATGCTCTCACAATGGAAAATACAGAAATAATTCTGATTATTTTACTCCGTTAATCGGATTGCTTGCCTTTGTTTCCTGTGCTTTGAAATTGATTTTTGATAATAAAGGTCTTTGTTTTATAAACCGACTCAGACCGACGCGTGTCACTGGTCCTGATACTTTCCCCACTAAACCTTACTGTTGAACTGTGAATGACATTGCTTTTTCCTGGAAATAATTCCAATCAATGTACGGGGCAAGTCAGAAAAATGTCTTACTCTCCGTGGCATAAAGGTTTGCTGGTACACCAGAAAAAAAAGAAAGAAATTCTAATAGACAGGATGGTTATTTGTAATTTCCTTCTACAGAAATGGTGTACAAACAAACACGTCTAAGAAGTGTCAAACAAATGTCAAACAAACACGTCTAAGAAGTGTGATTACTATATTTCTGTCTTATTTTAGGGAGCTACTTTGCCAGGGATGCTAAGTACTCGCATAACTACACAGCTCACTCGAGCACCAGATGCATGTTTGTCTGCCGCATCCTTGTGGGCGACTACACCAAAGGAGACTCCAGTTACCTCCGGCCTCCGTCCAAAAACGGAGGTGACACCGTCTTCTTCGACAGCTGCGTGGATGACGTGTACAACCCTTCCATCTTCGTGGTGTTCGAGAAGCATCAGGTGTACCCCGAGTACCTAATCCAGTACAGGGAGCAATTCCAAACATCAGCCAGTGCCACACAGCATTACGCCCAGGCGCCCAGACCAGCAACCAGACCAGCACCCGCACCGATACCAGCACCCACACCAAGGGCAACCTCGTCATATTATGTACCACAGCCTACCCAGTCATATTCTTCAAATTCTTCTAAGTCTGATGACAACCGGTGCATTATTAGTTGATTAGATTAAACTTTGCTCCTTTAATTGTATTACATTCTTTGTATGCTTTGATGAGGAGGGCAACCATACAAGTATATACATAAATCTGTCTATGTGGGTAACCATGCTGATGCTTTGAATACCTCCGAAAGTAGAACAAGCCTTGACTTTTCATACCTGAAATCAGTCCTGTGTGCTTCTTGTGAAATGAAAGCAAAGGGAACAGGAAATATATTTTAACACATCTTTATTTCCTGGGCTGTGCTTCATTTGCTGTTCGCTGTTGCATGAGATATCAACTACTTTATCCTTGTGCACTTTACTTCTATTTAAAAACTATGGAACACAGGCACATGGCTTCAAAGATGTTTAATGATTTACTGAGTCAGGTGAGCTTGTGTCAAAATTTTGATTCAGTATGATTATTTACCTGATACAAAATGATACATGATATCGTATGATTCTTTTAGGGATGTGCAATGATTTTAATGCTTTTTTGAGCTTCCAAGATAACACTTTGAGATATATGTTGTAAATGTTGGTGTATGTACGGTTGGTAATTAGCACTACTGTGATAAAATGACATGGCATTTTATGTGAATACAGGAAGCACACATGATGTATGAACCTTTTTCTTCATGTATGTCAGTTGATATATATCTGCACTCTGAAAATGTATATTGACATAAAAAATAAAGAATTGGCTTTTCTTGTCAGCTCTCAAAGTAAACTATGAAATATTTTCCTCCAAGGTTTTTTAATATCCATGCTTGGAAATCTGCTTTGTACCTCAGTTGCAAATGACTAATTGACTACTATGCCTATGTTTTAATGGAATTTGAGATACAATCCTTCTGGTGGAAAAATGCCCTTGCACATGTCTGTGGAGATTTTGTTCCCTGTCTGTCTTACACACAGTAAAACACCCCCGTCAGATCCACAATGTTTAGCCAACTGAGGACATTGTCGTATTAAGTCCATGGTTGTGCTCAATTCTATTCACATGTTGAGGTTGAATATCCAGCGTATGTTGCAGGGAGAGCAACCCAAGCAGAATTTATAAATGGTGTTTCGATTTTAAAAAGGGTTTTAAAAGTCAAGTTTTGTGACTGAGATTAACCTGTGCCCCCCTCAGTGCCAGCCTCATCACATGTCTGTGAAATAATGCCCCCTAGTGGACAATAATTGCCTGAAGGTGTGAAGGCCCTGAGTTCGTGATTGACTCAGAACCATTGGCATGTCATTCAAATGTTTATGCGTTGGAGGCTATGCCTCAGATTATCCCTCTCATATTTAACTGTATCATTTAATAATACAATAGTTTTCACAAGTGACTGGCTTGTCCAAAAGTTCCTCCAACTTTACGTGTGTGTCAAAGAATGTCTGGAAATGTATATTGTCCATACATGAGACAAGTATAATCAATGATGTTGATATTTTGGAATAATGTAGTGATTATCGTTTGACATGGTCTGCAGTATAAGTAAACATATTAGTAATCTTGTGAAATATTGCTCTCTAGTGGTAGACAGAGTGTATTGTATTGCTTAGTGCTTGTAGTGGTATACTGTGTGGCTGTTATCTAAAATGAGCAGATTAAGGCACGTTATAAAACAGAGTCTGGGAAGACAAAGATTCCCACTTGGAACAAAGGTTTCCTGGCGTGAAAGCTGCCTTGACATTCAAGTTCCCCCCAAATTGTGTGCATCTGCAGCATTAACTAAGGAAAGGATTTATCAAATTTCCTTTTATAGTCAAATATTTCTGACTGAAATAACATTAAAATTGCTAAATTAATAACAATGGTGGTTTCAGCTAGAATTTTCAGATCAAAGATGACATGAGTATAATCATTTTTAAGCCTGTATCTAGTAACCCTGGAGTGTTAAATGGGAGATACATATCACTCACAGTCATTCTTTTGCAAAGTTAGGCCCTGTTCGTCATTAACTGCTTACATGCACAGCCTGGAGAGTCTTGTGACTCTTATTATTGCCTTATTATTATCAGAGCGCCAACAATGCATCTTCTGGTTCGCCACTGGGTCTGTTTGATGATTTTCCAGTGTTAATCAGTGACTGCCTCGGGGCGGGAGAGGACTTGTGAATCCCTAGGGGGCTGGTTTGTGACATGGTTCAGAGGGATTCTCGTGGGGATTTGGTGTGAAATCCTGGCCCAAGGAGACAAGAGGGAGAGCAATCTAGGCTATTTCTAGACCCCATTATCAAAATTGCTCTGATAATCTGTCATAGCACATGATCCCCAATTCATTCATCACTGATCTGGCCCAGTGCATTTACCTTACTCAGACTCTAATGCTCATGACATCTGATTCCCAGCCAAGGGTCATCCCACATACACTGTGCACATGCGCACGCGCACATACACACACACACACACACACACCCGTGCGCACACACACACAGTTGCACATTATTCCAGTCAACAATCATTCCATTCATGAAGTTATACTTTAAGCACAATGTACAAAATGTAATTAAATAAAACAAATAAACAAAAAAATCATGTTAGAAAAATTCACGTTCTGTTTTGAAAATTCACATTGTGTTAGAGGGATATGGATATGTAGCATATTCAAAAAAGGCTGCTTTGAAAGAGTCTGCATTTCAGAAACAGTTTAGTACAGGAAACCCGCCCAAAGAGAGCAGTATCTGTTACGCAGATCAATACGTGGTATCTATTACACAAATCGATTATACATTTAGGCTAGTTGGGAAATTGGCAATTAGTGGGGGGCTGATAAAGGCTCTCTGAAACTTGTGGGGGTATTCGTTCTTTTTGTGCTGCTTAATATGAGAAGAATTCGCAATCAGTTCGCACAATGTTCTGACAAATTCGTGATTTAATGTGTCTTACTGAACAGAAATGATTTGTGTGAGATGGTATGCGGGGGCTAGGTTTATAGCCTACAGGAAGAATACTCGTAGGCCTGTGAAAGTGATATGGCGGTAAGTGCCTAAACTCAAAGTCCCGCTGACGATGTAAATAGGGCTTCAGGCAGTAGGCATAATGCAATGAAGCATCTTTCACTGTTTTCACTGTTTTACAATATCAGCGTCTTTTCTGACATGAGCTTTATAACGCAAGCGGCAGTAGGCTAATCTTACGGTGCAGTGTTTGTTAATAACAAACAAGTAGCCTTCTTAGCAAGATAAACCAATTACGGAATGTGCCATTTACTTTGTTATGCATCTGTTAATAGTACCCTGTACGGGTGTAGGCCTATGCTAAGGTTAATAGGAAGGGGATTTAGCGTGCTTTAGGGAACTGATTCGAACTTGACTGTCTGAGAGCCTTGTACTCGCTAACCCTGTGAGTCGACGCAGCTTTAATCACAGCACCAACGCGCTTCTGTTGCCTCCCCAATACGCCACCAGTGCGCTCAGAGCAGTCTACAGGAAACTTGTCAGATTCGAATACCAGACTAAATCTGCAACTGCTGAAGAGGAAGGGATACCGGTCGATAAGCGGGAACAACTATCCGTCGGACATGAACAAATGGAATAACCGACACGCGTTGATCAGGAGGAAAAGACAAAGACGTTTATTTTGATTGTTTTATACCTTATCATCCATATGAAGAAGACAAACGTAAGTATTACAGACTTTAACCTACATCCAAAAGCATGCTTCAGTGTTTGGCTGGCTCTTTCAAAATTATTGTATGTAGGTCTAGGTTACATACTACTACTTACAGACTTGTACATACTAAACACAATCATGTATAGAGACGGCCGAAATGCGCTGGGGTGAAACACTGTCAATAACTGCCTATATACAGTATAGCAATCCCTTTATGTTTCCCTTCATGTTTTTAGATTGGGGAGAGCGTTTGCATCCTCGCACTACTGTTGTCGACTTTGGTGACAGGTGGTGTCAAAGGCAGAACTCCTCTCACGGATGATGTGGGTACACTAGACGTGTTGGTGAGTCCATTGCCTTCGACTATAGATTTCTCTTTGCGTTTCGCCCAAACTTTAAAACTTAGAAAAAACTTTTCAAACTCTTTTGTTGTCCTATTAATTACATGATAGTGGCTATAACAATGATAGTTCTAGTTAAAGCTACCTGTCTCCGTTATGAAACAGAAACAATTCGTTTTTGTAGGACGTTTTAAGTAGAGGTAGATATTAAGTAGATTTGGGTCTGGTTTAAGGGATAAATGAAAAGATTTAGCAATAATTAAGGCAGTCTGATTCCAAATTAAGGGCCTCTTAATACACAATACGGGGTTCATTGCTAAGTTTCAGGCAAAATTCAGATTATTATAAGTATATTTTGAGGGATTGTAAGGAATTTGTCTTTAAAGGCACTCTGAATGAGATTTTTTTTTCCTTTGTCTTTTTGTCTTTAAAGAAAGGAAACATTCCCAGGGACTACAGAATCCTAGTTAATCACACTCCCAAGGCAGTGGTAAGTCTTGCACACAGATTAGTCTAGGCAAAAAGGGATTTTTCTTTTAACCATAGAGATCACTGTGGGGGCATTAGTGCGATGGCGAGCCCTTGGATTGATCTGAGCCACTGAGTCTAGTGGAGTACAGTGACTGTAGAGGCACCACTGTACATTTGCATGTGCTAATGCTTTTATCCAGAGCACCTGACAGCACAGATACCAATGCTCATCCAGAGCACCTGACAGCGCAGATAGACATGCTCATCTAGAGCACCAGACAGCGCAGATAGACATGCTCATCCAGAGCACCTGACAGCGCAGATAGACATGCTCATCCAGAGCACCTGACAGCGCAGATAGACATGCTCATCCAGAGCACCACACAGCGCAGATAGACATGCTCATCTAGAGCACCAGACTGCGCAGATAGACATGCTCATCTAGAGCACCAGACAGCGCAGATAGACATGCTCATCCAGAGCACCTGACAGCGTAGATAGACATGCTCATCCGCATGGGTGCTCCTATGGTGTTGAACCCCTGACCTCAAAGTCATTAACATCTGGCTCTACCAGTTGAGCTCCAGCAGTGCAGAGACCCCTATGCCATAGCCATGCTAATGCATCTCACTGCTAAGGGTCCTATACGTCAGTGGGCAGAGCAACTTTAAGGTCATGGGTTCAGGTCTCTGGGAAGGGGGTTAACTGTGCACACTCACCGCACTGTACTACTGTATATTCACTAAAGATAGATAGACAGATGGAGTCAGTCAGACAGAATCATACAAAATGAGTAACTGAGTGACTGATGGATTGATTGATTGATTGATTGATTAATTCATTAATTCATTAAGGGTTGATTTACTGACTGATTCTCTCTGACGGCTCAAGGGTGCTTATTTATGTCTATAAACTTTGTGGTCGGCTCTTGCGAAAGCACCATAGCGGAATGAATGTATTGCAATCACATTGAATGCGTTCATCCATCTATCTGTCTGTCTGTCTGCTTCACAACATAGTCCATAGTAACACAATATGCTGATGCCATATGTATCTGTTGTTCCTCTCCCAGGCAGGAAAGTGCTGGCTGCAGTTAAACATTTACCCTGTGGAGAAAAGCCTCAAGCAGCTAGCCCACAAGTTCAATAACCTGTCAATCAACCGAGAGAACATCACCATTTTCATCACTATGCTCCAAGGTCTTCGCTTCATGCTTGGCAACGAGGAACTGGTGACTTTCATTACTTTAGTATATAAGCTCATTTCTTTATTGTGTGTATTAACATGCATTCTACATATGTATGAATATGTTTATTCATTTCAATGTCCTGTTCTGTCCCAAGGATTTAGCAATGCAGGCATTCGAGTGCCATTTCAGGACAGCACATTGGCCAACTGAGCTCTACTTTGATCACGTAAAAGAGGTTTTCAGTGCAGCTGCCAATGTTTCTGGGATATTGGAGTGTGCCCCACCGCCCTGCCCATCCACTTTACCTCCCTCTGCCACAACAGGTACACACACAGAGAGACACACACACACACACAGACACACACACACACACACACACACACACACACACACACACACACACACACACAAACACACACAACCCTTCTCTCTCTCTCTCTATGTCTCTATCTCTCTTTCTCTGTCTTCCCCCCCCCCCCCACACACACACACACAGAAACACACCCACACAGAATGAGAGGGGGGAATACAAGAGCAAAATGAGAGAGTAAAACAAATGAAATTTAGAAATGAAAGATTAATCTGTTCCCACAGGTCATGAAAGGCAGTATCACATTGGGGAGAGTTTGAAGAGAAGCCTTCCAGTCCTGCTACTGGTCCCTGTTTTGTTTTTACTGTTTCTGGGCGCATGGATGGTAAGTCTGTCATCCTGCTTCTTCAACTGCTTGATGGAGAATTGGGGCTTCAGTTGTGTGTGTGAAATTGTGACTTACAGACAGTCAATCTCACAAGGGTGAGAGATATATGGAAGTGTGGTGAATGCCCCTATTGTCATTATATGGTGGAATGATCACTATGACAACCAGCCAACCTATTGGCACAGGTATCAGTAATTTTTTTCCCACACTGTGATGTGTAAATCAGCAGGAAGTGTGCTGATGCAATTTGGTGGCGGCTTCCTCAAGCCAGACTTCCAGTGAACCGAAATACTATCTGGATAAATTAACCAATCCTGCCACGCTAGTTATAGTTATGAAACCGAGGTGGGTATAGTTTGGAAAAGTTTCATGGCAAGTTGTGTCAACACGGTTTCTAATCTAAGATTAAAACAAATCAGTTTGCGGGTGCAGTCCTCGATTTGAATCCATTACAGCTTTTTACAAGTCAGCAAATTTCTCCTCATGGTCCTCTAGCTCTCTGACCTGCGTACCAAAATAAATGTGGTGTTCATGCACAGCTGTGGCTTTGTTAGTGGGAAACAAACAAATTATTTTGGACTGAGCAATACACTGTTCCAGCCATTTAACACCTGTGCTTCAGGACCCCTGAAGGGGGGTGTGTGTGTTTGATTGGCAGTTGAGTTAAAATATCAACCATCTTTTGCCAGGAACGAGGACTTTTCCTTTATTTGGTGGAGCAAGGTGCACCAAGACCACAGGGTTTAATATCCAGGAAGCACATATGCCCAACCTGTACCTATGGTGTACTATACCTTGCTCTGTGGAGGATGAACACATGTAAATGAATTGTTTCTCAGCAAGGTCAGAACAGTCAACAGAACTAACAGGGCTAAGTCACCCTGTAGCTTAACTGATAGACCAGCGGCCATGCAGAGGTAAAGTAAGACAATCAGATATCCTATTTTTTGGGAATGTTGACATCTACAGTATTGGTCTCGCTAGGGTGTTTAATTCCCTCGGATACAATGGCAGACAATCCCAGTCCACATGGCCTGGGAACAGGAACGTGCTAATACGATTCTTAAGTTATGTAATTTCAGTGTGTCACAAGTATTGTTACGTTTGGAATCTTTTTCTGTCACCTAGGTAGTACAGAGGAGAAGAGTCTGTATGAACAACTCTAGCAGAGGTGAAGCAAGAAGTCCCCAGAGTGAAGCTGCACTGAGAGGCCCTGAGCCCCAGCACAGAGCTGCGCAGGAGGGCCCACTGGAACTCTCACCTATGACTCAGGGGAGGTACGTTGGATTACTCAAAACGATTACTCATCACAATAAATGTTATCTTTTCCCCTTTCACTGGCAGAGCAACACTGAAGTTGTGGATAAAATTTCCATGGAACCCCCACACCTATAAAACTATATAGCTATAACACTGTCAGTCACTTGTCATTAGGGGTGCATACCAACGGTTATTCAGTTATTTGTGGGGGTGGACATAAGGCTACAGATAATAGAAAGCATATCAGGAAAGTGGTAAAAACCTTTCTTTTTGGTATGTATAGTACCATCTCACTCCACAGAAGGATACCAGAACTATTTTGAATGTGCATCTAAACCACCTAAACCAAAATGAACAATGTCATTATTTGAAGTGAGTATTTGCTAAAATATCAATTTCTCTCATAATTTCCTATAATCCTGTACACCTAGTAAGCAAATTGGGATATTAGTATTTTAATAGGTATTCTGCAAACGATGGATAATCAAATATCCGGATAACTTAGTTGCAGTGTCTTCTAAGGGACTACATTTAAATACAATAGATCTGTCATATTTGCTTCTGTATGTTCTTCTTGGACACTTTGCAGGAGAAGGGAGAGTGCCGTGGTGATGGAGATGTTGGAGGTGATGGAGGATTCAGCGGTATGAGCTCTAGCATTCAAGCAGGAACCTGGGATCCGCCGCAGGGGAGGCCAGCCGTGAGGGCAGGGTGGGAGCAGGAATGTACTCCAGAGATACCTCACGTTACGCCACACTATGGCGCAACAGCGCACCAATACCCCCTCAGGGGGATGATGTGGTGATGAGAGAATGCCATGCAGAGCCATCGTGGAATGAATAACCACTCAGAACTCCTGAACAGAACCACGCCCCAGCCAGAGATTGATTTGCATATCTGTAACTAACCCGCAGGCCCTCAAAACAACAGGAAGGAGCCTTTGAGAAAGACTCAGCCAATGAAGAAACTTGAATTTTTTTTTCTTCAGCCACTCTGGAAGTGTCTGAAAATATGTGCATGTGTGTCTGTGCACTTGTGCACCTGTATATGTTTGTATGTGTGTGGTGTGTGTGTGTGTGGAAAGGGGTGGGTGCTATTAAGTGGCAGTGTTTCGTGGGAGAGAGGCATCTGTTTGGCTGCCTGCGGCGACCTCCGCTGAGACAGTAGCCATCATCTGGCCAGCCCCTGCAGGCCGGAGTTGGGTCTCATGAAAGGCTTTTTGTAAACAGCTTCTGTCCTCCAGCTCTGCAATCAGTTTATGATCCTGTTCTGTTTCACCGAAAGACAGAGAGGGGGGGGGGTGAGAGAGAAAGAAATCCCCCAGAACGGTCTGGAACGGCCCAGAACAGAGTGTCTGCTTGTCCAGATCTGTGTTTTGGCTGGGTGCGATCACGAACATGGCCCATTGATGTTTTTCAACACATACCAGATATGTGGAGCATATTTGGTATGCCTCTTGTCTCGCCCCCTTGCAGCCCTGGTGCTTCAGCTGTGTGTATGTGTGTGTGTGTGTGTGTGTGTGTGTGTGAGAGAGAGAGGGAGAGCATCGTTGCAATGTTCAGCTAACTGATAGACTTTGAACTGAATGGATCAAATTTGTCTGAATGGGACCACAGAGGCCAAGACATTAATCAGTGCAGTGTGTGAGACTGATCTCATTTCACTGACTCATTGGCGCACACACACACACACACACACACACAGAACCAACAAATTCACGTAAAACGCACCACTTAAGAACTCACACGCACACAGCCCACCAGAGGCCAAGGACTAAGACTCATAGCAGTTCATAACATAAGGAGTCACATGGGAAAACGCGTTGGGCAATGACTAAAAAACACGATCCAGTGAATCATAGCCTTTGATAGATCTCTGTCTCTATTCCTTCCCTCCCTCCCTCTGTTCTCCCTCCCTCCTTTAATGTGATGGCCATCCACGGCCTCATTGTTTCCCAGCATGACAGGCCTGTCTGACATTT
>NW_024880392.1:2500-24989 GCF_900700415.2 Clupea harengus
TACACACACTTTAATGCAAAATCAGAATAAGTTAGTCTGACCTTGGTTTGCTGACATTAATCAAAACAAACATGTTAATTTCAGATATGGTAACCTAAAAGTGTTACATCTACAAACACCAAGTATAATTTAAGCAAACTCGTTTCTACAGGTGTGTAGAACATGCATAGGAAACATGCATAGGAAACATCCCTAGGAAAGAGTCAAAACAACGGCTGAAAGAGATAGGTAGCAGAACTCACCAGTCATCTTGGCCTCTTATTTTGATTTACTCGATGTGAAAGAAGTTGGATAACCAACTGGTAAAGTTTTGACAACCCACTTAACGTTAACTGATATTAGGTCAACCATTCTCAGGTGAGTTGTGGGTCATATTTGTAGCAACTCACCGCGCCCTTATTTTGATTGAGTGTTAACATAATATACGTGTCATAAATAGTCTGCGAAGTCTCAAAAACAATTCTGTTTCGGATAGGATTTCACAAACCACCGTATTGACCGTGGGACGTCCATGCTGTATTATTTTCAGAACACAGCTACGAAAGCCCTCGTGGGTAGCATAGTGTGTGCCTGTGTAGAATTCGGTGATGCTTTGATGCAAATTGAGATTTTCTAATGTGATTTGCTATATTTTTCTGAGGCCACAATTTGTCATATTACAATTATTTTTATATGTAAAAAAAACACCAGCGATAATCCATCCATCTGGTTTACCTACTGTATTACGTCAGTATTTTGGAAGATCGAAGGCAGTAGTCGCAGTTGCAGATGACCCGAGACGTAACCACAAACAGACGGGAGTGTCAGTAGATGCAGATACCGGCATGATTTCAACGTAATGTGTTTTTTTTCTTGTTTTATATCTACGATGCCTTTTTGAGATACAGTGGGTTGAAAGTTCAGTAACTGTAATGAAAGGTCTGTTAGATTTCAGTAGGGACAGCTGTCTTTAGCTTGCTAGCGGTAGCTAACTTATCTGTGCTAAGCTAGTTGGTATTTGGTGCGTTCGCTGTAGTTAGCCTGGTTTTGTTAGCAAGCTACAGAAAGTTATCCTAGTGATAGCTAGCTCAGCTATCGCTATATCTCGTTTGCTGGCGGATAGGTAGCACCGTTATGGTGAATGATCTAACGTTAGCTTGCAAATCAAGGAATATTATTTGTTGCAGGGGTTATTCGATGTTGTTTTTTGATGAATGGGCTACCCGTGAAATTTAGGGTTAGTGGTTTGGTCTGTCTCAAGTTATTTGATGGGTGCGGTAGTACCAGATAGTCACTGCCTGTTAGCTGGAACATGTCAGTTAACTATCAAAACAAGCAGCCAAGATAATGTTAGATAACGTTTGCTAGCTAGCCAGATTGATAGGTTGTCGTTAAATAAAATTCTGTCGGTTCTCTGTTGCTGTTGCTTTGTGTGAACTTTGGGTTGAAGGATACTGTTAGTGCTAGTCAGCACCAACTAAGCATTATCAGCAAACAATAGGTGGGTTATTTGAAAACAAACGTAACTTGGCACTAGTGAACGTGTTAGTTAGCCAGCGAACGTGTTAGTTAGCCAGCTAACGCCAGTTCGCCAAACAACACAGCTGACGTTAGCATTTCTTAAAGCTAGTTAGTTAGCTAGCTAGCTACATACAGGCCGTAGATATTGCTGCATTGGCTGTGTTGAACACAAGCAGTGTACTTGGTTTTGATGCAATCTTAAGTGGTGCTTTATCAACTTGTCAGAGTAGTTTTAAAAACATACATTTAGCAAGGATTTGTGATTTCTTAATTTGTTTGCCATTTAGTTGCCTGACGTCTGCTCACTAGTGTTACAAGTTCCTGGAAATAGCCAAGTGAAAATACGTTCCACCATCTTGTTCATTAGCTAGTTATACCCGGAGCCGGTTTCTCAAGACGACGTGATCTGTCAGTCTTTCCAAACACCATCTGCCAAATAACCAGTACGTCCAATGTTGACAGAAACCAGGTAAGACATTAACATGACAGCCCTTGTCTTAAAACGAGCGTTAACGATATATATTTGTTCAGTTACGACTTGGCATCACCTGTTGTGGTATAAATTAGTGAACATTAGCTCGTTGGCAGTTACTTATTGCTAATCGACTTGGAATTACGCAATAGCTGTCAATATCAATTGGGATTACGGTGGTGGTGATGTAACTCAACATGATCGTTCTTGTACTCGAATCGATTAGTTCGAGGTGCTGCTAGCTACGATTGCAGATAAAACGGATTTACCAAGTAAGCGCAGTGTGACTTGGTGTACACCAGTCTCTTAACTGTTCATGCTATTTTAGTCGGCCTCCCACCTAAATGAGCTCGTATGGTTTATGTGTAGTAATAAACCAATTGTGCATAAAGTTAACTCGGTCAGGGTGTTTTTTTTTTTTGCCGTTGTAGCTGAGTCATTGTCTTCGATTCGAAGGTAGTCGCAAAGCGGTGTAAATGGTGACTAATGTTAACTGCCTGCGAGCTATGCTCTGTTATGACTTTGATGAGTACACGGCGTTGTATAAGCAATTTGTCCAGTGCTTAAACGTCCATGTTGTTATTTTTAGGCGTTAGCCGGCGTCACCGGCGGACCGGCTCGTTGTCAACCATGTCTCTGCAGATATGACTGAAAGGCACAGCATTTTGTTTCCTAGCACGGATTTCAGGCGTATGTTGCTAAGGGAATAACAAAGTGAAGAATACCGGGGGATATTTGACAAATATGCTCGGCTTCTGTGTGGTTGTGTGTAGTTCAGGCTACTGGGTTCAGTCAGTTCAGTGTCTGCAATTTGCATATAGTATACTAAAGGACAGTGGGCCTTCAGTCATTCAACATGAGCCTGTTAGGCAAGCAAGCAGTACCAAATCCTACCTTGTCATACTGTTTTGTCATACTGTTGCTTAATTTCAAGTAACATATCTTAATGTTTGTTAAGGGGCCCTTGGTTTGGAAATAAACTCACTTCATTTCTCATTCATCCGTTGGTATGTGGTAACCCACCTGTTTGTTTTCCTAAAATCCTTGCACAATTCTGCTTACCTTCCCCTGTGAAGAAAACTAGTAGTTTCGGTGCCATAATGTTTCATAATGTAGTTTTGGTTTCATAACTTTGTCAAGGATTGCGTAGTCTACTTGGGATCTGACCCATCAGGTGCACCTCCGTTTTAACGGTCTTGTGAGTTCGCTTTTGATTAAAAGTTTGTGTGTGCTTGTGTGTTAAACCCCCACAGGAAGCGGAGGCGAAGCTGTAACAGTGAAGACGGTCAGGTCCTCCCCCAGGCGAAGAGGCCTGGAGCGGGCAATGCCCTTCTCCCAGAGCTGGGGCGAGATGCCTGGGACTCAGAGGTAAGGGAGCCACTCCGTAACCTCGCTTCGCGCCGCTAGATTACCATTTTTTTTTTTTTAAATGTAGTCTGAGTTTTCTGAGTTACAGGAGACGTTCAGTTACCCCTGGTGCTGAAAGACTACATTGAAGATCCGTTTTCTGAATGTAGTCTGGGAACTCTCCGTTAACACTCGCTAGGCCCATCAGATTTCTGACTGGCCAATCAGTAGCCAGTGGAGTTATGAGGCTTGATTGTTCAATCTCCTTTCAAAATAATGCCTCGGATAGCCAGAAACATCCATTTGTAGGGTGTCCACAACAGTCACTGTGACACAGTGGAGTCAGGAAGTAAGGGAATACCAGGCTAGCTTCACCTTGCTGCTAAATGGCAGTGAACTGGCCTTCCATATTGCCACATAGTAGATACAAAAAAAAAAATGGATATTCCAAGAGCAATCTTTGGATTTGGACAGATGTAGATCATTTAATGTATTTAACCTCACATGCTAATTGCTACTGAATAGCGTTCAAATCCCATTTTGTGTCTGTGTCTGTGTGTCTGTGTCTGTGTGTGTGTGTGTGTGTGTGTGTGTGTGTGTGTGTGTGTGTGTGTGTGTGTGTGTGTGTGTGTGTGTGTGTGTGTGTGTGTGTGTGTGTGCGCAGTCCTCCAGCAGTGACAGCAGTGGCATCAGTAGCCCAGAGAGGCTAGCGGGAGCCAGTGGCAGTAGCAGCATGAGCGCCTTTGGCATGGACGGCCGGGGAAACTGCGTTACCCAGGGTCCCTGCAGCCCGACGGGCTCATCGAACCCGGGCGACGAACCGCTGCTCGCCATGAGCTACCACAACATAAACCGCGTCCTGCGAGAGGCCCATTTCGCCAGCCTGAAGACCAGGGGCCACCCGGGCCCCACATGACCGCCTGGTTCCCCCTCACCCCAAACCCCACACCCGTCAACTCCTCATGGGCATTAGCGGTAACCGGGGCCCCCTGAGGACCGACTGGAGGGACGTCATGGGTACTTTTCCACCTCTACCCTGCCATCACCACCACCACCACCCCTTACAACATCCACCCCGGCCCACTCCGCACACACCACCCTAACGATTGTGTGTGTGTGTGTGTGTGTGAGTGAGTGAGTGTGAGTGCGCAAACTACCTTTCTGTGGCTTGACTACTTTGGTCCCTCATCTCCCCTCACTCCCCTCCTCTCCCAACACTTCCTTTAAGGTTTTTTACATGTCCATATATGAGAGGGGAGGTTTGACTTTTTTGGTTGTTTGTGTGTGTGTGTGTGTGTGTGTGTGCGCGTGCGCGTGTGTGTTGGACATTGTATCCACTTGGGTGCTACATAAAAGAACCATGAAAAGAATATGACGCTTGCAATAATAAGTCTACATGTTTCTTTCAGCAATTTTTTGCCCACTTTGTCAGGCCAGTAAACTTGATGCATGGAGAATCTTCTAGAGCTAGGGAGAGAATCTTCTAAAGCTAGGGAGAGAATCTTCTAAAGCTAGGGAGAGAATCTTCTAAAGCTAGGGAGAGAATCTTCTCAAGCTAGGGAGAGAATCTTCTAAAGCTAGGGAGAGAATCTTCTCAAGCTAGGGAGAGAATCTTCTCGAGCTAGGGAGAGAATCTTCTAGAGCTAGGGAGAGAATCTTCTAGAGAGAATCTTTTTGATGAGTATTTAATTTGGGAACCCTGCCGTCTTTAACTAAAGACACAGTTGAGTCAGTGGGTCTGTAGTTCTCAGTGTGTGGAAACTTAATACACAGGTAAGATAAGTATAACATCAGTATAAGAATTGGCTTTGGTTCCTACTTTGGTTTGGTTCCTTTGGTTCTCCTGCTTCATGGTCCTGTTGAGCGGCCTGGGCAAGCAAAGTGTTTTTTTTTTTTTTACTGCAAGAGCTAAATCGCCTCACAGAGGTCACTCAATACTGTATGCACCTCATAAGCACACACAAACATGCAGTCTCAGTTTCATTAACCTCAAGTTACCCGCCCTCCCCACCCCTGCGTCCCCGACCCCGCCACGGATACCCCTGCCATGACATTTCTTTTCTCCCATCCATGATGGTGTGTGTGTACGCGTTTACCCTTGTCCAACGGAGAAACAGGGATTTTTAGCTGTGTCTTGGCGGAGTGCTTTCAGGAAAAAAAAAAAACAGGAAAAAAACAAAACAAAAAAAGTAAGTAAGTGTGTGAGCAGTGTTCCACTTTAGTCTCTCGAGCCAGCCTAGGAGCAGTAAGCACAGATAAGACAGACATATCCTAAACACTCAGGCCGGGGGAAAACACCCTCCTGTCAAAGGTGCCATGAAGCCAAAAACACTGGCAGAACTTTCATTTTATTATAATTTTTTTGTTTCTGGGGGGAAGAGTTTGGGAGGGGGGGTGGGCGTGGATGTAAGTCTGTGAGCTGCACTTTGGTTCCTTGGGGGGGTGGAGTGGGTGGGTCTTTGTGAGGGTCCCTATGATCCAAATGTGGTGAGTACTAAAAGGGTGGGGTGGGGTGGGGGTGTGTGCACTTCGCTCTTGAATAGCCTTACTCACTTGTAGACGCGGGGCAAAGCGTCTTAGCACTGGGTTTGACTACAGAGCTAGAAATCCAGAAATACTCAGGCGCACCGAGGTCGATGGGTTTCTGCTCTGTAACAGGACACACACACACACACACACACACGTATTCCCCCTATGAACAAGACTTCACCTCTATGATTAGCCTGGCCCTGAATATAGCGCGCCACTGGTCGTTTAGTCCCAAGTAGTGTACATTCTCCCGGGAATGTCATGCTCTGCAAGTGTCATTAGTCAGTGCATATGGTTTGAAGACATTTTTCCGTAGGGTTCACTAGGATAGAGTAGGGGTGGCACTGTTGACAGGAACACATTATTCCAAATGAGCAATGGTGTTGTGGGGGAGAAATAGCGTAGTGTAGTCTCCTCTGCCCCTCCCAAAGACAAAAAAAAAATGAAAGAGGGAGAGCGAGAGAGAGCGATTGGGAGAATGAGAGGGGGGAGCAGGCTCTTCAGATGATGCACTCATTCTTATCGGGAGGAAGACATTTACTACTGAAGAAGCAAGTTCAGACCAATTTTCTACAGAGGTCCAAAACTTAACAGGTGCTCAATGCAGCTTTTCCTGGAGAGAAAGACAAGCTTGACCTGCGATATTAATGTCATTCTCAAGGCTTGATGGAAACAGTCTTTTCTCAACACGACTGCCACTCTATGCACGCTTTTCTTGTTTTGCATTTGTATACGGTTTTCAAGACCAGAGCAAGAACATGAATGCAAAACAACAAACAGCGCACAGAAAAGCATAGGGATAGTGACATTCATGCCTTAGAATTACATTTGTATTGCTCAGTGTAATTTTTGTTTTCTAACCCCTTAAACAAAAGTACTTCATGCAGCACCTTCACTATCTCAACTTGTTGCTGTGTGTGGATGGAGAACAGTAAAGATGGGCATTTCGTGAGTGTGTGTGAGGGACACTTGCGCCCAACCCCCCCCCCCCCCCCCCTCCCTCCCCATTGCCTACACCTGTCTCTCCTGCACTGCCTCCCTCCCCCTCTCCCATCCTCTTCGCTGTTCAAATCAACCTCAAACACTGTGGTCTGTTACCGAGGAAAGACTTGATCAGTTTTAGATTAGTTTTTTTTTCATTACTACAATCATGTTTTTTTTTTTCGTATTCAGAATTGTACATTAACTATAATAGCAAATATACAAGATTTGTTTTTGTTTTTGGATCATAATTATTTTTTGGAGATCTTCCTTACATTATGGAGAATTAAAATGTTGGTTTTTAATTTTGAGATTTTGTGTGACTTTTGTTCCCTCAACATACCTACAACAGTTCCCTAAACAATTCATAGTTAACGTCAGATGTAAATTTGTTAAGAAAGAGACTTTGATCTTCTCTGGTTTGTTTAATGGCCGTGAGGTCTACAAACGTGAATGCATGGCTTTTGCTGAAGTTGATAAAGCCTCAATCAGCTTTATAGATCACATACTCCATTCAACACAACACTTCAGGGATCAATCAGTTTCTTCGGGGAGAAACATAAGCACAACTCATACATCACTTACATGAGTATTTGATATCACATCTGGGCAAAACACTCACAAACACACTTTAAACATTGATTTTTTTTTTTTTTACCAAAAATAAAATACGGGCCTCGTCTGTAACTTGTAACATGGTGAATTGACCAGTTGTAAGTGCTAGTAGTTGCATACGTAGAATACATCAAGAACGGAAGACTTTAAATAAGTGCGTTAGAACCAAGTGATCAGAGTACCACCAACCCCACAAACAGATGCAGTAGTGATGCGGCATCTTGTGGACACCATCTCAAGACATGCAAGGACCGCAAACAACAGAGGTAGCTGCAGCAAAAGGATGAAACCGTGCTTTAACATAATTTTAGGTGAAACACAAAAAACATCCGTTTCTCTTCTGCCTGAGGCAAAACCTCTCCACACACATTTAAGCCTGAAATGGCAGCTTTCAATGAAAAGAAAAAAAAAGGACTTTAGTATGTGGCCACAAATAATTACAGGTGCAAGATGTCTTTCATAGAAATGTTTCCAGAGATACCATAGTGACACAACTCTGAAAAAAAACATCACATTTCTTGTGTGATGATATTTGAAATGTCCTGATACTTATTACTGATATTATAATTTACTAATTTATTTATTTATGTAGTTACAGTTGAGGTATTTAGCAGATGCTTTTCTCCAATGTGACTTACAAAACATTTCATAGAAAAATAAAATTAGAACAGAAAAATAACAAGCATGATGAAATACAAATTCATAATTTATGATTTTAAACATGCATGAAAAAAGACTGAAACATAACCAAGATGCACAGAGTATATAACTATTTGAACACTGTCTTTTAATTATGATTTCAAAATGTCATTATCGAACGATTGCTTTTTTTAGGGGGCACAAAAAACTGAATATTGCACCTTTAAAAAGAGTGATCTGATATTAAAGGACTTGTGAATAACTCAATCTACACGTACCCTGAGAATAAAGGGCAGGACAAAAATAACACACCTCTAACCTGAATAAAACTACACCTGATACATTTTTGATGAAGATAACCTTTTCAGAGTTAAATAAATATCAAAATGAATAATCAAAAGTTACAAGAAATGATTAGCAGCATCATTTAAAAAAGATGTAAACAGTGCAAAATCCGGTTCATTGCTTTAGTGTTCAGCTTCTATGCTGCCTGGCCTCAGAGGTCAAGCTAGCTGTAGATACCAAGAAACTGAATCTCACTTCAATACTATTTACACATTCTGTGGTAAAATGTATATTGTGTATGTAGAGTAAGGATCATAAGTTGAGAAAGGAGAAGGCAGACACTTGTAGGCGATCTTGTCCAAGGTCATCACTAGGCTGGGTGACGCTGGCGTCTTTGTCTGAATCAGAATGTTGAGATGGAGCTAGTTCTGATTCAAGTTCCAGTTCCGCCTCTTCTATCTCCACCAATGTGTTCTCTGTTGTCGAGGCAACCGGCAGTTCTGTGTCAACAGAGGCAAGGCCAGGGAGATGTGAAGATGGCCTCACTGTGATCACCAACTCCATGCCATTAAACAGTGACAGTCTGTCCAGAGTCGGAGAACAGGAGGCGGGGGCTACAACCTCGCAAGTCTCCCTCTCTCCACCAGGGCCTGTGTCTGGGTCGTCCACCCTGGTGTCGAGCTCCACATCCCCCGACTCTGGGAGGTTTTCCCGGGGCCCCTCAGTGTGGTTTAGCGGCCCTCCTCCATGGTCCTCCCCCAGGTTCTGATCACTGTGAGGGCTCCATGAAGGCCCAGCTGGTGGTTCTGGTTTTCGTTTCAAATGCGGCTCTGGTTCCAGGTGATGTTCTACTTCCTGGTAAGGTTCTGGTTCCTGTTGAGCTTCTGGTTCCAGGTGAGGTTTGGAGGTAGCAGGGGACCCCAGGATGGGGTTGGGGAGCAGGAGGTCATCGGTGAGGACGGGTTTGGGGGCGTGTTCCTGGGCAGTGAGGGTGGGGCTGTTTGTGGCTGAGGACGGCAGGCTGTGTCGCGTTTGACATCGCAACAGAGCCTCAAACTGCCTCAGGAGCTGTGAAGGGTCAAAGATCATTCTGATTACTATTATCAATGACTGATCAAAATATGAATTGAATTATTGAACAGGGTTTCTTCTAACTGTTATTGACTTTGCCTGAAAATATCTACACTGTGAAGTGAACAAATAAGTTCTGTTGGCACCATTCCTAGTAACAGTGACATTTATCCTTATTTTACCGTATCTTAGCATTCTACTATAAACATCTTTCAGTTGTGGATGTTCTTTTTGTTACACAAACACACTCAATACATTTCATAAAGGCTGTCCTACCTTGGTGGCTTTATTTGTTACAGGCCCAGGGGTTCCCTGGCTCAGCTGTGCCAAGCGTTTCTGAGTGACGCTGTAGATCTGCTCCAGAGACAGGAGGTCTGAGGACATGAGGCACGCCAGGGCACACATCGCCCTCTGGTGGACAAGGGAGGAAATGCACTTGCATGACAAACCATTTTCAAGAGTTCACTAAATACCACGATGTTCTCCATATATCATTTTCCACAAACATAACCCTCTGCTGGCAGATGGTGATCAGACTTGAGCTAACTTTAGAGCAGATATGGGCAGCATCCAGACCAAGAACCACCTCAGCATCAGCTGATCTATGGGCTCTGAAGCAATGTAATAGCTGTGTGTTCTAAAGCCCTGCAATAGCACTGAATAATAGAGTTTGACGAAAGCATTACCATTTGAACCGTTTGTGTCGACTCCTGCAGCTTTCGACAGAGAAGCTCCACCACAACCTCACAGTTCAGAGTGGAACACCTGAGAAAAGCAGGAGGGATTAATGTCACAGACTGGAGTGAATGGCCTCCCAAAGGCACTATTTAGACCTTACGACCAAGAACAAACTGAAAGTGACAGGCCCAAATACATGGAACCTACAGTCAAAGTCTGGCCACTACACTAAGTGGCTGAGTGTTAACAAATGTAAACATTGATTTTTCTTCATACTATATCTTTCTCAGTGTCTCACTGTGGTTCAGTGGACAGTCTCACAAACAACAGGCAACCAGACAGAGATAACAGGAGACAACAGGCCGAGAGCAAGGAGTGACTGACTCTTTGATGAAGTGCTGACTCTCCTCTCTGGACAGAAAGACTTTGGAGCCCTCCGTTAGACTGGTGATGAGCGCCATCTCCTGGCCACAGTCGCCCAGCTGCATGGCTTCCACACTGTGAACAGACACCATTCCAGTCAGTCATTTTACTCGTGCTCAGGGGCGGACTGGCAACAGAAAGCATCCCGGAAATTTGCTATCAAGTGGCCCCAATTTTACACGCCAAATTTGAACACACACAAAATGTTTATCGATAAATAAACATAATATGGGAACCGATGAACCTCATTTGGTAAGGTTATCCTCCCTGTGTTTGTGCATACAGAGAGTACAAAATCTCCATGAATTTTCTATAGAGGTTGTTGCCACAGCACTGAACTCTAGGGTCACTTACAAGGACATGACTTCAGAGAATAAGTCAAGTGTTTTACTGTAAAACATTTGAAGTGGAGCAACCAAGAAGAGGGGTTGGTCATGTCAACACCCACCGTTCTGATAGGTCGCCGCTCTCGCGGCTGGCGGCTGATTGGCTGCTGGTGGTGCCCCCTGACTTGCTGCTGGCGTCCAGCGAGGCCCTGCTGGCGTCGACGTTCTCCTGAGAGGAGTTGGGGGAGGAGCTGTGGCCGCTGTCATTCTCCTCCCAGCCCCCGCCCACCTGACCGGGACACCTGAGCGTCACTGCAGACAGACAGACAGGGCACAGAGACAGAGAGACTGTTATGTAGAGACGAGAGAGGGAGAGAGAGAGAGAGAGAGGCGGTAATATAAAGATGAGAGAGGGAGAGAGAAAGAGAAAGAGTAATATAAAGACAAGAGAGGGAGAGAGAGAGACAGAGTAATATAAAGACAAGAGAGAGAGAGTAATATAAAGACAAGAGAGGGAGGGAGAGAGAGAGAGAGTAATATAAAGACAAGAGAGAGAGAGAGAGAGAATAATATAAAGACAAGAGAGGGAGAGAGAGAGCGAGAGATATAAAGAAAAGAGGGGAAAGAGACGGTAATATGAAGAAAAGGAGAACAATATTAGTGAGTCTGTGTTTTTAGAGCGGCATGAAGTATGACTGAGACAGAGAGAGGCACAAAAAGAGGTGAGGTGTCTGTGTGTCTGTGTGTCTGTGTGTCTGTGTGTGGGTGTGTGTGTGTGTATGTGGGGGGGGGGTGTCAGAAAGAAACAGAAGTAGTAAGACAGAAGGAACTAGAGCCAATACCCTTCAAGCATCTCTAAGGCAGCTACAAACAGAGCATTTCAATGCAATCCATTATCTTGACATATTCAAATGACAACATCTTTGGGACCGTTTACATTGCAAAGCAAAGCCTGGACACGTCCATGGTAACCTTAAAGGTGCACTCCTCGATCCTGGCAAAAGGTTGTTGATATTTGAGCTAAACACACCCTCCCCTCTGGGCTCCTGAGGAGACGCTGGGGATTGGCTGGAAGAGTGTAAGGCCCGGTCTGAGCCCCTGTCTCTGTTTCCCATTTAATTCAATTCAATTCAATTTTATTTATATAGCGCCAAAACAATTAAATTGTCTCAAGGCACTTAAGAGAGCTTTAAGAGAGCTTTAGAGAGCCTGCACTGTGCATGAGCGTTTCAGAGTGCACTCAGTTCACTACATTTGACAAAGATTGTATATGGTTATAATCGAGGACTGCACCTTTAACCTTAGCATGGTAACCAACCTTTACCTTTGTGTGGCTCACCACTATGGCTGTGGGGTATATGTGCGTATTTATGTGTGTGTGTGTGTGTGTGTGTGTGTGTGTGTGTGTGTGTGTGTGTGTGTGTGTGTGTGACAGAGAGAGAGAGCATTTATGTATGTTTGTGTGTGTGGCCATGTTAATGGTAACCTTAATCATAAGCATAAAAACTGAACTCTGAAGTCTTGATGGAGTGCGTGATGATGCGGGTCTCACCTCTGTGGCTGTGAGAGGGCACGCTGTAGGCACACGCTGGCACTGCCACCTCCACCACACCAGAGGGCGCCACCACCGCGCGGTAGTGGTTGTCCTGCAGACGGATGCCGGGCAGCTCGGAGGGGGGCATGACTGCACTGGCCACCACTTCAGCTGCCTTCTGGATCTTATCCAGGAAGGTGCCCCCGCCTAACACTGAAAGGATGGACGTTTACGTGAAACACTGTTGGCACAGAACTCGTTTTAAGACCATATGGACTACTGAGTAAAGACAAATCAAATCACGCCACTAACGTCTTTATACTATCACAAATGCGTACTATCTACAATGTTTATACTATCACCTTAACACAATCAAATGTATGATTATAAAAATAAAACTACTTGATGGAAGTTTAAGGGCTTACCAGATGGCTTACCGGGGCTGTAGCCGAATCCCTGCATGCCAGATCGCGGAGATGATTCGGAGCCCATTCCTTCAGGGGGCAGGGAGGGGGGGATCGGAAATAAAGATGGATAATTTGGAAATGCCAAAAACAAATGATCTTGGCTGGGCAAGAGATCCTGAGCTAATTGAATAGCCTGGCTAAAAGTGGAAGTAATTGGAGTCATAAGACCCCGCTACAGTGACAGTCAGCAGACCGACATCAGATGATGCAGACAATAGGGCAGATTACAGATTACAGACATCAGATGATGCAGACAATAAGGCAGATTACAGAAAACCGGCAGCCCGCAGCAAACATAACTCAATGGTTTGACAAAAGTCAGTGCCATTGTGTTGGGTGCTTCGTGAAAGTGCCACTGACATTACATTACATTCAAACAGATCTTCCTGGAACTAACGCTCCAAGATGGATGCGGCATCACAGTTTCCATTTATTTATTTTTTGAGGACAATGTTTGTAAAAAAACAAACAAACAACCTAACATATGTCCTCGGCGGTATGCCAAAATGATTGTTTTGATTCTTTGATTTTGTTTGATTCTTGATCAAATCTGTCTGTTTCTCTAACAGGGTGATGACACATTGATCGTAAACTGGTACATGTCTCAGGACACTGTGCCCGTCTGAAAGCTATCCTTGTCTGCACCATATGCAGTAGCGCTCATAAAGTATTCCCTTTCTTTGGCCACACCAGTTAGATGAGACGCTTTAGACTCATGCTTGTGTGCCGTCTCAGCCAAGAGATTTAAGGGCAATACACAAAAAGCTGCGACGAAACAGCAACTTGAAAAGGTGCGTCTAACTTCGACCCCATCATGGAAAGCATGCACAAACAAGAAGCAAACGAAGCGAAGACATCACAGCGGCACAACACAGGAACGCGGTGCCCTCGGTCACCGCTCAGACTTAATAGAATCCGGCTGACTCACCCGTGGTTGCCGTGACCGCTCTGCAGGGAGACAGGCCCGAGTCAGGGGACACAGAATCTGTAAACAGCAAACTGGCCAAATTCTGCAGAGCACAACAGATAAACCAAAACCTAACCGTAAATATACCGGCGTGGTTAGGAGAGACATTGTTAAAGGTGCAGTCCTTGATTATAATCCATTACAGTTTTCGATGAATTCATGGAAATTCTCATCGGGAGCCATACACCACTGCAGCCAACCAATGTGTTGCTTCACAAACACGGAAGGGGTGTGTACATTTGATTGGCTGCTGAGCTCAAATCTCAACACCCTTTTGCCAGACAGCACTAGGATGAGCAAAGGGTTGAAATGTATGTGACACACAAAGTTCTGATTCTGAGAATATAGAAAGTACATAAAGTGCACACACACACACACACACACACACACACACACACACACACACACACACACACACACACACACACACACACACACACACACACACACACACACACACACACACACACACACACACACGTGATATTAGCAGAAATCTGTACCCTACCCGAGCTGCAGCTCTGGCTCTCTGATAGGGAGCATTGCCGTGGATGGGATCTGGAGGACCACTGAAGGCTAAGACAGAACAGAACAGAGCAGAGCAGAACTTAACAGGCACTCAGGTCAGGCCACACAACGGCGACTACGGATCAATCTGTTCCCGTGACCTTTGGCTTGGTGTCAGGGGCTCATCTGATGACTGAGGGAGATACACTCACCGATCACCTCCTGGATGAAGGTGGCGTTGCGTCGCAGCTCTGTGACTAGGTGAGGGGGTCCATGGCCACAAAGGTGCAGCAAGATCTTCAGGACCTGGAGAGGTGAGTGGTAATGTGTCACAGTGATGATCACGACTGCAATGACGTAGCTCAACTGGGGGACCAAGCGGCCCAATAACAAGGTAATGGGTAGGACTCCCTGGGAGCACACAAACTGTATCTGTATAATACTACATGTTGTTTTGTAGAAAGGTCTCTACTGATGAATACAATGTATATAACATCGTCACACCATCAACTACTTCCTGTACTCTCCCCAAAGGAAGTCCAGCAACCACTGGAGCGGTTTCATAAGTTGCGAGGGTGTTGGTGATGAATCCATTCTGAGGTCCAATACAGTCTGCATGCTCACCTTTATTTTCACCGGACACGACTGGACTTGTAGCCGCTCCAGCAGGTACTCCAGCAGACACTGGCAGTAGCCGACAGACTCATGGGAGATTTCTGTGTTTTCAATAAGTTAAGGGCAGCTCCTTCAGTAACAGCGCCCACCCCCGTCTTACTTATCGTGTATCAGCTGGGTCCCGTAACACTGAATTGAATCACTGTGATCGAACATATATGGCCAAGTAGGCCACTTGCTGATTGAAGCCAGATAGTAAAAGCTGATTTGTTTCAAGGATACTTCCGATTTCTTCAAAGAGGTAGCCTGGACAGGGTGTGTCGTCGTCAGACGTAGCCTTCATTAAAGTTGGCACCTGAACACAAACGACCTGGACCATCAGTCTGGTGACTCATGATACCCACTGACCTGAAGACTATCTATTTCCTCGCTCAGTGGCACCAACACGGGCGGTGCCACCGTACAGATAACCAGAACACAAGTTATACTCAAACAGAGAAATGCACAGGAATGGGTTACAACGTCAATATTGATGGTGATTATGTTTGAGAAACAACATACAGTACACAGTATGATGATGGGCTGGGTTTCTTATGGTAGCTAGCTACTGTATCCTCATACAAAATTAACAACCGGTCGTTTTATTTATTAAACGTCTCGGAAAACAACAGTCGGCAAGATCAACATACAGCTCAATTAAATGCAAAGCTAAAGGGTACATACTTTCTGAAGAAAAGCAAGTCGCTCTAGCAGGGTTGCCATGATTTAGCATTCTCAAATTCCGTATGTGTGTTTCCCATAGTCAAGAGAGGCGGAACCTTTATTCCACGAACCAACTAGATTCAGCAGATTTTGCATTCCTGTATTCTCATTGGTATAGTGGTTTTGCGTAGGGGCGATCCTCTCCCAAGTCCCGGATAGACGTGTCGTTGGCAAATCATGTTTGGATATGAGAATTGCGTTTGCAAGGTCATAGGTCACCACTCCAAGATGGCGCCTCGCATGAATCACAACAAGGGTGAATCTCTGAAATAAATAGTAGAACAGTGGTATAATGACAGGTTTGCGGGCTGACTGATTCATTCTGTGTAAGCCCATTCACTCGGTAGTGTTGTTTTTGCATTGTCAGAAATACACGACCATACCGCGGTACGTTTTAGACATACGATTTAGAATTGACTCGAAATGTCAGGGACAAATGCTTGGACGCGCAGCCGAGCGCGAATGAGGCTGTTCCCCGAGCTACTTGCCCAGTGTGCAGTAGAGGTAACATTGAAATCCTCAGCAAGATTTACTTTAATACCTATAGTGTGGTTTATGTTTAGGAAAATAAACTGTTGCGTTATTTCTACACCTCTGTTATGTGATCACACAGGCAACTGCATACGGCAAATGTGTGACAGCGACAACTGTAGGGAAACAGGAATTGAAGAGAGACCTGTGTGTGAAAGAGTTTGAAGCGCTGAAGACGTGCTTTGTGTCATCGGTAAGGTTCCCCATATGTCTCTTGAAGTTGTCAGAATGAGCTCTGTGCTGCCGAGGGGCGTGGTTGGATTTACGGAGAGTTAACAATGCCCGGCATGTATAAGTTGATGGATAGAATCGTTCATATTAGTTAGTTAGTTAGTTACTTAGTTTAGACTTTTCAAACAACCCGTCTGAACTACTGCATTTCTGTCGACTGGTTTGATACAGATGCATGCAAACATATACAGATTCATGCATGTCTTATTGAAAACCTTCAGACCATTACGAATTATAAACTGGACCCAGTTTGTGTGTTTATTACTAGGGTGGCCAGGTGTCCCCCTCCGAGTCTTTTTCCCGCCCGGCACATGAGTCGGTTATGACGTTGCGGCATAGTTTCTACTCTATGCAATAGCCCTTTTCTAAAAGCCTGGCCTTCATCCAGTGGCAAAGAAGAGAATCAACTCTACAGTATAGGTGTTTGTCAGCCGAAAGCCAGACTACAAATCTTTTTTTTATTGAGTTAGATACACATTATATCAAAGTTCTAGGTTACCTCTCAGCGTTGGTACCACACATGTACTACTCGTCCTACATTTGGTCTGTTTCCATCTGGTCACCCTCTTTCTAACAGGTTGTTGTTGTTGTATTTATAGGCAAAGAAAGCTGGGAAATAGCATCTGGGTATTGAAGCTTCTCCTAATCCAAAAACCAGCGCTCCTCAAGATATACTTTGAAGTCTCAAGCTTAAAATACTACTGTGTTTGAAGAAGGTCCCCTACTTGACAAGCACTTTGGTATTACTATTTACATATGCTCAGAGATATGGAGAGTCCATCAAATATGGGAATGTCTTTGTAACTACCTTCATAAGGGTTCACTCAAGGATTCAGATTTGTGTATCAACCGAGTGTTCTGAAGTCATTATGGACCAACATTACCCACCATTTTGTAAATACATGTGTTTATTTTTCTCCTGAAGTGTCTTGTGTGTTTCTGTCATCTCGCACCCCTTTGTGACAAATCTCCCGGGAGCCTGGGTTGGTAGATGAAAGCAAGGCAGCCTAATGTGATCCAGACGTGTTCATTTGTCTAAGAGGCCTCTGGAGAAGGTGAGAGAGAGGTTGGGCCGAGTGAGATATGAAGTGTGTACAATGTGCCCAGGGAGACATGAAAGCCCAGCTCCCTTTTTTTATGTGCCGCCACTGGCCGGGGTCCACTCCACTTGGCCTGAAAGACTGCAGACATTAAAATGTGGCTCTTTTGTTGGAGGGAGGGGAGGGGAGGGGAGGGGAGGTGACAGTGTGTGTAAGGGGTGGGGGGGGGGGTGGGGGGGGTTCTTGAGTAGCACAGTGCACTCACCACCTCCCCGATGCCCAATCACTGACACCCTCACAGAGAAACCCCAGTTCCTCATTAGAGTAAAGCTAATTGACATAGGAGCCACGAAGCCTGCCTTTAACGATGCCGGGATAAAGCAGGTCGTACAAATCTGCCATTAGGGTAAATTGTAGCGGGAATACACGTATTAGTGTTTTCATACAGCATAACGGAGCATTTTAATGTTGTTTATTAAAAGCTGTCTGAATCAAGACGATTTACAAAACATAAAAAAAATATATGCCTGGATTCTGTCATTTGCGTTTGACCTATGTCACTTTACAATTGGGACATTTTAAGTACCTATGATGTGTTCATGCATAATGCATTTACAAATCATTTATAGGCTCAACTCTGATTCTTTATGTTTTTCCCTAACACTTAACATGATCTAGGTGCACTGGTATGTACAAAATAAAGAGAAAGTCAACAACTCTTCACGTCTTGGCCTGGCAACGGGCGCTACTGTATAAATCTTCATTTATGACGCAGGAAAAAGCGACCAGCGCACCACGTCTCAGGGGAACGCGGGGGGAGTTCCTGTGTTACCCCCGCTCTCTGTCTGGCCCGCGCCGGGACTAAAGTGTGGCGGAAAAGTCCTTTATGTAACTCATGTGGTACCGTTTCACACCGTGTCAGAGCCGAGAGAGGTGTTAATGAATATGGTCTGGTCATTAGAGAAATGCTCACCTTGGACGCTGCCCAAGCACGCTTTTAACTGCGGGAGAGGGTGAGGGCAGACGTCTGCCGACACCAGTCTCCAGAAAGGTGCAGATTCTGCACACGCTACTTTACTGCAAACTGGGAATCGATTGGCCTGATTGATTGCTTTCCCCTAGGTTCCATAAATAAGGACTGTAAAACGTTATAAAAAAGGGCCAAAAAGCACCATTAGGAAATAAAATTTACAAGAGTATCAGGGACACTAATCATGTTGGTTCATGAGCAATTATATCTTATTAATGATGACTAAGCCTTCGTCAGCCCAGTCCAGCATTGTCTCACACACACTGAACGCCTAATGAGGGTGTAAAATGAGTGGCTGTGTATCCCATCACACACATTTATAACTGGTTCATTTAACACTGGCAATGTAATATAAAAATGTGACGGCAGAGCTTCAGAAGTTAAAGAGACATTTCATGGATTTGTGTCGCTAGTATACTAAAGGCAGAAATGATTTTACGAACTATATAGTTGTTAGTCAGCCACACGTTGAGCAGACTTGGATATATGAACTTTTATTTCCTTTTTACAGCACATGAAAGCAAAGAAAATCACTTCAAGATATCATTTCGAAAATAAATCCAGCTCAAGTTAAAATGATGGTCTTACAAAATGTTTTACATCAATTTGCGTATAGAAACGGACAGTAAAATTCTCACTGCTAGACCGGAATGGTAGTTCATCCTCAGCAAACCAACGGGGCCGGGCGACGCACCGTAGAAACACTGGAAACCAAAACTGTAATCCGCACATACAAAAAAAAAAAGATGGAGGCAGAGATGAAACATGGACGCAAGGGTGCGAGGGAGAAGGAGGCACGGGTCCTATTAAAGTTGGGTGTAACAAAATAACACCCCCTCTCCCGCACCCCGTGTATGGAATGCTGGTGGCAAGTGCTTCAACATCAAGGCACTCTAGAAGGGAAAAATGCAACTAGAAAGATGAATGGAATGAGAGATGACGGGGGTTCACACAGAGGATAGGAAAAGGGGGGGGGGGGGGGGGGGGATTAAATAAATAAGAACCGATCTCTGCTGTTCTCTGTGAACGTACAATAAACTGGTGCTAGGTCTGTTTAGAACCGCTTTGTGTTCTCCATATCTGTATTCTCTTAAAAACAGGAGAAGAAAAAAAAATGATCCACCAGGAAGAAATGGACACTATAGTTTACATGCGAAAATAAAATAAACTTAAAACGCTACCTGTAGAAAAACATACAAAAACCACAAATAATCTCAAACACACATACAAAACCACTGTGAACACCAGAGGACAACAAAGTGCCATTCCTTTAGCAGCTGCAGGGCAGTCCTTAAACTGCTCCCGTTTGCTTGTGTACGTTTGTGTTACGGGGAGGGAAAACAACAAGCCCTTGCATAGACACTAAAGAATGGCAACAAAGACATGAATACAATAAATAAAAAATATATATATTACAAAAATATTTCGCAAACAAAAACAACACCCTTTGGATCTTAATTTAATTATTATAGTATACACATGATCTTCAGCGTCCTATAGTTATACTTTACTAAATAACCTTTGCCGGAACTTTTCCAGAGTGCTCTCAGCTCCTGCACAGCCCTGGTCTACTCTTGTGGGGGCATGTCACAAAAGAAGTTCACCTTTAACCTCTGACCTCTGACCTTTAACATTTAAAGCATACAATCAGATTATGGGCCCGATACTGTCGGAAAATATGGACCCAATAGATAACAAACACTTGCCTGAGATGCCAATATGATTCAATGTACAGCAAACAGCAGAAAACAATGTAAGCATCTCACCATTTATCTGACAAGAATGTCATGTTAAGCTAAAAGTACAAGTGAATTGTTGGTATTTGTGGGCCTCTGCCTATATAGGTGCATGTCATATGGGCAGAGGGCTCCTGATATCAATACCTTGGTGCAATCCACTGGAGTTTGGGCCTACACCGTTTACCCTTAATGAGAGTCTACTGGACCAGGACTAGTGCTCAGACTAAACCTGACCTACTATTGGTCCCTGAAGGCCTGGGTTAGTGGTCCTCTTTAAAACCACATAACTGTACTGGTCCCTGCAGACCTGGATTAGAGATGTTCTTTAAAAACCACACCACTGTACTGGTCCCTGCAGACCTGGATTAGAGATGTTCTTTAAAAACCACACCACTGTACTGGTCCCTCCAGACCTGGGTTAGAGATGTTCTTTAAAAACCACCCCAGTGTCACGCTGGATTCTCTTCAGACAAAACAAACAAACAAACAAACAAACAAACAAACATAAAAAGCACATTTGACACTCAGCGTTTCCTCCAAAGGCTGACCAAGATTGGTGTGCTGCGGTTATAGCAGGAACAGAAGAGTTGCGAAGGCCCAATCTGGATAGCAGTCTCTTTCATACTCTGTCCTGTCAACAGCCGACCCACTCAAACACAGTTACTTGCCCATGGCGTGGATTCCACCAGGAAGAGAGAGGCTGGGATGAGACGGAGCTGCTGGAGACACCTGATCATGAAGACAAGACATCCCACCCCCCATTTATTTCACAAAGATTCTCTCTCCTGAACCTCAGGGGAGATTACGGTCAGTAGTGGCCGATGACCAGGCAGGGTAACTAGGCAACTAGAGAGGCACTATGGGTACAACGCACGGGGCTAAGGGCACTGAAGCGGCTCTATGCTGGTGAGAGTGGAATCATGGGATATTAGCTGAGAAAAAGAATTAGCCTCCTGAGCCCCCTGAACCCACAGAGAGAGGGGGGGGGGGTCTCTGGCAGGATCAAAGACACACCAAGAGCCAACTGGCCATAACCGCTACAGATGGATCGTGAAAACACAACAGCAGGCAAAGCTCATGAAAAAAAAAAAAAGAGAGAAACATTCAGGTTTTTTGAATAACCTTAAAAATGACCCTCTCTCTCTGTCTGTTAAGGAGTAAGACAGTCACTGGAGATCAAGGCATCGGTTTCCCCACACACACACGTATCCGTGGGGGCAGTTCTTTACTGTAACAAGGGACTTCAGCTCAACATGGAAGTTTCCAGAAGCAGGTTCCAAGGGAAGGAATGATCTTAAATGGTCCAAAATAGCACATCGCGTGTCCAAGAGCTCTCCTCTGGCAGCAATAGAGGAGAAAAGGCAGGCAATACACAACTGAGAAAATGAATGGTGTGTGTGTGTGCAAGTTTGCACTTGTGCGTGACTGTTCCCACGTATAGGAGTGTGTGTGTGTGTGTTTGTGTGTGTGTGTGTGTGTGTGTGTGTGTGTGTGTGTCTGAAGAGATGACAGACTAAAGGCCATTAATGTCTCACTTTAACTTCCTATGTCTCAGAGTATGTTTTTCAGTCATACAGACTATGTGACAATCCTGTACAAAGTTAAGGCAGATTACTGACAGTATTTCTGTGTGTGTATATATATATTTGTGTGTGTGTGTGTATGTGTGTGTGTGTGTGTGTGTGTGTGTGTGTGTGTGTGTGTAACCTCACACTCCTACTCCTCCTTCCCCTGGCTCTCTTTTATCTGGCGCGTGCGCACCAGCGTCTCCCCCAGCAGCTGCGTCTCCAGGGCAACATGGAGGTCCTGGGGCCCCATCTCCAGCAGCGCCTCCAGCCTGGGCACCCCCGCCTCACCTCCTCCTCCTCCTCCTAGGTCTCCTCCCCAGGGCTTCACGTTCCTCCTGCGCCTCTTCAGGTCCATCCCTGCCTGGTCCCTGCTGTTGTTGTTGTTGTTGTCCCGAGCAGGGGCAGCTTTCCTCACCCCCGGGCTGCCCTCCCCTCCGACAAGCCTCCTCCTCTTCTTCTTCTTCTCCTCCTCCTCCTCCTCCTCGCTCTGGGTGAGCCCTTCGTCCTTGTTCACCTTCAGGTCCCTCCCGCCGTTCTTCACCGGCTGGGGCTTCAGGGCTCCGCCTGCTCCGACGGCGGCACCACCACCGCCCGGGGCACCGACCCCGCCGGGGTCCTCGGCGTCCTGGTTG
>NW_024880393.1:0-24988 GCF_900700415.2 Clupea harengus
AGGTTATACCACGCTGGTCGTAATGTCAAAGTCTTTTGTCACCAGTGCGTGCATAGACTTTCTTCCCAATGTTACAATGGTTGCGATATGTTTAAAGCATCAACTGACCATGCTATTTAAGCATTAGCGCACACACAGTAGTATCAGTACTCAAATAACATGAAACCAAAAAGATGGCTTTTGTTGATAATTTATTGGTTGCATTGCATGACGACAGTGACAAACTCTGCAGAAGGCTTGGGGGGGTTGCCTGAAAGTCCATGTGCAATGAGTGAAAATATTAAACTCCAAATCCATAGATGGCCCCTCGGGAGGAAATTTGAAAAAAAATCCATGCGGTTTTTAATAAAATGTGTATTAAATGTGACGAGTAGCCTACATGACCGGTAAAGATTAGGGTTTAAAAAGCGCTGCCTGGAAAGCGAAAGGCACTATCTTAAGGTGTTTATTGTTTACATGTTTATTGTCATGTGACCATTTACACCTTGGGCAGAACTTAGGACAAAGACATAAGAAGTGAGAGAAAGCAAGAATCACTAGCGAACGTGACCCCACTATGAGTGATTTTGGTCACTTTTCTTTTCCAGGATTTCTTACAACTTGTTAGTGCTGATCCCTTTTCTAAACAGTGGATGGCATACAGATTACTAGACCACCTCAAGAAATGTGTGCGTGTATTCAATATCTTTTCATGATTCCAATCGATGCAGACATGCTCAGTAAGGATGGGCCGTGGGGATTCTGCCAGGCAGTAGGTGACGTGTCTGACCAAACAGCATATCTTCCTATTCTACCAGACACGTCAGTGAATTACATCATAGTGAGAGAGGGGAAACATAGAGGTCAATCACGTCTTTAAACTTTTACGTACAACTTCATTTACGACTAGTCACCCTGCTCTGACTTCCGGGAAGCAAAAGCGCAAAGTTGGCATAAACGTCACGGAACAGACAAGACATTCATAATCTCTGGGTTCACCTGCACGCTTTGGGGGGTGCAAATAGCTGATCAGTACGATTTGTGTTGCTCAAAAGTTCCCCATACATTCTCGAAAAAAAGTAATCTACGTCACAGTGATGCCGTCATTTGCACCAAAGATGCTGTACAAGTTTGGGGACATCTTCTCCAAGGATAACTTGGCTACCAATCATAGCTATGGCACTGGCATCTGCAGCAAGACCAGCACATTTTGGAATGCATGTCAGCATCCATGGATGGCCATTGGGCCTAGGCCTCCGTCCATAACACGAGAACTTCTACAGACTTACTAAGCAGTTTTTGCCATAGGCGTTAAGGTAGCACAGTTCTACCGTGGAAGCAATCAAAGCCAGGGACCCTGAAAGCACAGATGTCAGATCAGCTTTGGGCCTTCATCCTACCCTATATGTCTCTGAATTCAGCATGCTCAATCAGTCTCTATATTCACAATTAAATCAACCACCTCATTCACATCCACACCCTGATATCGCAGGTACAGACGATACACATCTATATCACACACACTTTCACACTAAACATGATCCCTTTTTACTCTGGACGATCTCTAAAAATAACTGAAAGGAAAAGATCAATAGGAAAAAAAAAAAAAAGAATCACAGGAAGAATGTGGGGTGCACTAAGTGAGGTGAGTAACAAACTTGCAGCAAGCAAGCCAGCTTGCAAGCTCCATCTACGTAAGGCTTCTCAAGTGTAGGTTTACTATCTGGAGGTGTAGACTCGACCAGCCTGCAAAAGAGTGGCAGAACTCATCCCTGTCACCTATTCACATAGCTTCGCCATTTCCCTCCCTCACATCGATGGACCAGCAGCAGAAAAACAAACAAACAAACAAACAAACAAAAAACAACCATACAGCAGATTCAAGAGGCTTTGTCTTCCCATGTCCACAAGATGGCGAGAGAGAGAAGCTAGTCCTTGTAGGGGAAGATTTTGTGTGCTTTCATTTATTTATCTAACTATTTTTTTATCATTCTCATCCTCTTCTCCCCTACCCACATCTCCTGCTATGATGGCCAGTCTCCCTCTCCTGCCAGACAGTGTGTTAATGCCTCTTGACCAAACGAAAGAGATGCCTCCACCTTCTCTTCTGTCTCACGTTCCCTTCCTCATCCTAACTTAGCAACACTTAGAGCTCTAGGGAAGCTCCTTTGCAGCATCAGTCGGGGGGGGGGGGGTTTCCCCCCCTCTGTATTTTCTTGATTTATTTCTATTTTTTAAGTTGCCATAGATAATGGCAGTAGAGTCTCTGTCTCTATCCCTTTGCAGGTTTTTAGTCAGGAGCTGTTTTTAGGGTGGTGGTGGTGATGGTGGTGGTGATGGTGGGTGACTGGAGGACGGCATAAGGATGTGCCCCTCTGCCGTCTCGCTCTCGCGGTTCACCAGCACTTATTCCCTCTCTCGTCTTTGCCTCCTTCGGTACTCTTCTGCTTTCTTACAGTCTCTCTCGTGTCCTTGTGCGATTCCTCTCTTCCTCTCCCTTGCCTGGCGTGTTGGAGCCGCGCCCGTCTACACCGTGCTGCGCGGGGTGCCGTTGAGGGCGACGCCTTTCATCAGGCATGGCGTGCCCGTCGGAGTGGATACCGTCCGCGTGTTTGTCATGCCCACCTCAAACACCTCATGGATGGCCTTCCGGAAACAGTGGAAGTTGTAGTCGATGAGGCCTGCGGAACAGAGCAAACACTGATAAGGGCACGCTGATTTGGTTGGCTGTGTTTGCACAGTGATCATCTGGTTCACGACAGACATCTAGTTCTTATCTGAGTGGATACCCATGTATGTGGACAATGATCCCACTCTAAAGTCCAATGTGACGTAATATAACGGCCATAAACATTCGTGAATAGATCTCATTTTTCATTTCCACAATTAATTCACAGAATTTGTTTGGAATGTATTTAAATATATTTATGTATCATTACCAACTACTGCCAAGTCATTTTATTTCATACTGACTTTATCACAGTGCTGAATGTTTGAAATTGCGTTTTTCAGTCTTTGCTCTACTGAGGACACATAGAGGACCAAATGTTTGGTACTTCTTAAATCATTTAGTGTGGCTGGCAGTAAAAGGGAACAGAGTAATGTCTGAGGGATGGTAGAGTACCTTTGCGCTCAAAGCTCTCCTCTCTGAGAATGCAAACGAGAGCCAGAAACTTGGTGACCTCTTTCAGGTACAGCACTGTGGTGTTGTTGAGCTTGATGATGGCCATGGACTCTTTGTCATACGCACTTCCACTGCCATCCTCTTTAAGACTGGGGGAAGGGGAGAGACACACAAACGTTATCCTTTAAATGTCTTTGCTAAAGATGCCACTGCCAAGCATTACCACTCTACTGTGTTTATTTTAGTATATTTAAGTGCAAATACAAATACAAAAAAAACATGGTGTGAAACTGCATCAGCCATTTATTTACTAAGCTACTGTTTTCTTTACCCTTTTGGGTTGCTTTCAACAAAAAAAAAGCTAAATTAACCAAACTTTGTGGAGAAAAAAAAATGTAAAAAAAATAGTTTTCCAATCAAACATTCAGGAAAGATTACATTGCAATTGGTACAGAGAGTGAACAGTCCTTACACACTCAAAACGACAATCTGAGAAGGCAAGTCTATAAATCTGCTCCCCACAATGAGCCCATATTAAAACATGCATTCCTGCATGCTAGTGAGGACCCCTCCCCTCGATGGCTTGTGTGACATTATCATGAATACACAATAAGTGAGATGGACAGCAAGGCAGTGTGCAAAGTTCAGTGGAATTCATCCATAGGCCCCACTGAAACAACTCACCCATAGATACAGGACACGTCAATGACCACGTCAATCATGTCGCAGCACAGCTCGTACGACTGCATATCCACCGGAGAGCTGTCTGTGGCGATGTAGATCTTACTAACCACATCGAACAAGAAAGCCTTCTCGATCACTGAATTCTGTTGTAGACAAAAAAAAAATAAAGATTGAACCTCCTGGAAGTTGATATCTATGCTCTCACTGTTCATCATTTGGGTGACTTGCATACTGTGATGACAAAGTCAATTCCATGTCAGACAAGGTTAAGTTAGAAGAATAGACACAGACTTAAAAAAAGACAAAGACTGCAGTTAAGGAAGATCATAGACATAATTGTATCAGATATTCAGCATAAACACTAAATTGAACCACCCTAAACATAAAGCCTGCTAGACAGTCCCTCCAGAATAAGAATAGTAAAAAAAACAATTGTTATGATTATTGCAGCCAAAATTGATTCAATTTGTTGCAGGATTTCTCAAAATTTGGGGTTAAAATTGGGGTGATTTTGAGTTAAATAAAATCAATCGCAAATAATACAGAACGTCCATAGCCATACCAAAAATATTGTGGTAATAAGACAAAATTGCAACACGCAATTGCGTGAACTTGTGAGACCAAATTCTGGAGGGACTGGCCAGAGCATTGAACCACAAAAAAAGGTTTCTCAATCAAGTCTTTCAAAAGAGATTGAGATAGTTTAAAAAAAAAAAAGTGCAAACGTAAGGCCAAGTACTTACTGATATGAAGATGTTCAGAAGGTTCTCCAGCGTTGGAAGCTGAGGAATCAGCTTCTGCACTACTTTACTGAAGGCTTCAAATATAGAGTGGTCGTAGATACTCGTCAGGTAGAAGCTGAGGCCAGAGAGAGCAGAGGAAGGGTTAGGATCAATCAGATCCCATCAGTTCCCATCACAGAGTACTACTGCCTCAAAGCATGAGCAAATATTCTGATATCGAGCTAGTAAGGGGCCAAAGTTAAGACACAATTTCATACTTCACTGAAAACCTCAAATATTGAGCAGCTGTAGATGGTAGCCTGTCAGACAGAAACTATGGAGCCACGGAAGACTGAGCATGTGAAGAAGCCTTGTACACATAACCCTGAAGTAATGAATACAGGGTAACACTTGGGACAGTTTTTATGAAAACCTATAATAAAAGGGAATGAAAAGGCAAAGCCCTCATTCAAGCCTCGCAAAGTTGAAAGGCCAAACGATCAGAGAGGCCCCTGTGGCACGCGACACAAAACAGTCCCTCGTTTGTAACCCTACTCTCCCCTATTCTAAACCAGTATGCACACACACACACACACACACACACACACACACACACACGCACACACGCACACACGCACACACGCACACACGCACACACGCACACACACTCACACTCAAGCGCGCACACACACACACACGCACACCATGTCTAACCAGAGACAGACTAGACAAGACGGGACATTTGCTGGCTGAAATTTCTGTCTCTTGAAAAACCAGAGACATTTAAATGCGAATGCTGTCTTACACATATTCTTTTCAACAGCACACGGACGGAACTGTACGGTTCAAATGCCATAATGACACATAATGTGCAGAAAGAATAGATTGATTTAAAGACACTCCATATGTAGATGGTAAACAACAAGGGTGGAAACATTAGCAATGGCTCCTATTAATAACATCCTGTTCCAAGGACGCAAATGGACATTTTCCTCTGTGTAGAAACTAAATCTTTTAAGTCCGACCCCACCAGTTTATAGTCGCTCAGGCTACTGGTCCTAGAGAAGAGGCCTCAGAGGAATCTGGCATTGTGGACCAGGGTATGTAGAAAATGTATTGACTGTACGCAAGCTACTGTACCACAATGTTCCTTCTAATCAACAGGCCCCCAAACATGCCAGCCAACCCCAGTACAGCTATGGCTGTTGTCATGGCGCCATTCTTTGCACCACACTGTCAAAGCTAAACAACATGTGTGACTCCCCATCACACAAAAATAAAGGTACATTTTTCCACACATGCATCGCACCTCTTGAACAAATCTGTAGCCTTCAGCCTTACATTTGTTTAGTGTCTGTTGCGCCGATCTTTGCTGAATAAAAGCTTTTATAACGACACCTACAGGATTACAAAGCAGACATCCCCACATGTGGGTAGCTGCCAGCCTTAACAGCCTTAACACTTAACACTGCCTCAAGGGGTAATCTCTAATTAAATAAGTCAGTAAAGTCACACACTCAGTATTTTTGTTTTTAAAGTCAAGTTCAGATTTATGGTGGAGACGAGTGTCGGGACAGTCTCACCACCCACCTGAGGTGCAGCTTCTCCAGACTGGCGTCTGCCAGGTCATCAGTGGCCCTCTGGTTGATGTCCCTCTGCGTCTCGATCTTGTGATCGTCGGACAGACCGTCCACTTTGTGGATGAACACCTCGAAGTTGATCTCGGGGTTGACCCTGTAGGCCCGCGACACGGTGAGGTGAAGTCGGCCCAGGGCCTCCACATAGTCGTCCTGCATGGGAGAGGAGGGGAAGAGTAGCAGTCAGACGGAAAGTGCTTAACTCACAGTTTTTTTTCTTTTTTCGTTCCTCTCAGTGGATCTGGGTACTACTGCCAAAGAAAAAAAATCACAAAGTCAAATACAAAACCCTTGGTCAGTGTTTACTCGACAGGATTTGGGCCAATATGTTTCATGTGTCGGAAATGTTGTACTTGGAACTGCTGCTGGGTTTTAAACTGCGAGGTGTACAAGCAACTCTCCGTAGCATTGTTTGTCTGTCAGGTATGTTTAATAGTGTGACTTGCATAATCAATTGCAGACCTTCCTGATTCCCACAGGTTATAAACACTGCTTTTCCTTTCAGGCCCAGAGGGAATTAGCATCAGCGTTGGGTTTTGGATTAGTGTCCGGATAGAGGCAAATAAACCTCAAATATAAACATGGATATGTTCCCAGGCCAAGTGAGTGACAGAGCTGAAACATGTGACAAATGGGTCTTGAACAAAGAACAAGTCTCAGTTCTTGTGACTGACACTGTGATTAAAATCCATCCTCGTGATGAGGTGCTGTTAGAGAAGTGTGAGTTGTGTTTTCATCCAACAAGCACATCGGTCAATTGTACCATGCCTCACAGGTGAGTAGATATTCAACTGTGCATGAATATGTGAAACAATAGCTTTTTAAGTTTAAAAAAATATATAATAAATGAATTCTGTTGTTTGAGTTTTTATTATGTTTCATACTAATTATTATTACTATTAATAATAAAAAACTATCAAAAGACAAAGTGTCAGTTGTTGTTGCTGTTGTTGGTTTGGTTATTCTGACAGCAGTGTGAAACAACTTCATTGCGAGTTGTTTTGAATTTTAAGAATATTTGTTCACATACAGACTGCATCCATTCAAAGGCAGCACTGACACAATATGTTGGCACGATCAGCAGGTCTTATGATACTGGTGTAACCTGTTTATAATACACTCTTTGTTGGCAGTCAAATTAAACCTTTAATTTCCTGGAAAAAAAGCAAATAGTATTGTGTATGACTTGCCTACAGATCTCCTTAACCATGGTCTATTAGTTGAGCAATAGCTATTATTTTAACTTTAGGGGAAAACATTCAAATCAGACAATGGCATAGTCCAAGACTTAGATGAACCTGATATCCAAATCACTCCACTCACACTACATCTCACGTTCACAATCTTTACCTGAGCATCAATGACAAATATCAGAGCCCCAGTGCCTCTGAAGATCATCTCATAATCAAAGGTGGGGTCAAAGAAGTCCACCTGTCCAGGAAAGTCCCAGATCTGAAAATTGACGAAAGAGCTACTTGAGATGTCATCCTTGTAGATCTTGTTGGTGCTCTCCAAGAACAAGGTCTCGTTGGGAGACATCTTGTGAAACACGACCTAGGAAGAGATAAACATTTGGGATCAATGCAGAGTCAGGGTACAGTCCAAACCAATGGGAAACATCCCCACCACTCTCATTTAGGTCAGCTAACGAGTCAATGAGCTGTTGAGTTTGTTTAAGGGACCCAAGCCAAATCACATGTTTCACTGGCTTCTAAAGACATTATTGATATTGCCATAGTCTGTGCTGAGTGCTGAGGTTTTTTTTGTATGCATTTGCACTTTCTTAAGAACAACTTTTTTTCCCACAGTTATGAAACAAGGTCCTTTGAGAACAAACATTTTATGAAACCAGTTTCCATTTTGAGCACACATTCCCCTGAACACTGATTTATATTTTATAAAACACTTTATTATCTCTTGCAAAAAACAAATGCATGTGATCAATTATTCATCTGTTCTATTCAGCTGTGCCAGAAAAAGGAAACAGACTACATAAGACCTTATGCCAAACTGATGCGATGTGATGCGTAGGCCTACTGTGTCAACTACATTGCTAATATCTTAATAATTTGCTTTGCGGGACAGAAATTCCCAAAACGTTTCATTTTAATTAAAGTGAAATAAACTGTTAAGAGTAGACAATAGTTACCGTGTCATAATGATTGGCAAACTACCTATCAAGTTAAGAAAAAGTTACACTAGTTATGTATCTTTTATAGCAACAAAATAAACAACGTAGACAACAATACATGTATTCTTATTTATTCTACCACTAGTATGAGAAAGTCAAATAATTGTTTTCAAAAGCGTGCATCTGTTCTAGTCATCTGTCACGAAAACATTTATCTGTATATTTTACAAACAATAATATAGGTAGGCAGGCTGTGATCACTTTTCTCCATCACGTGCCCGATTCGTGCCGGATGAGTGCGGCTATCGGCTGAGTAGGGAATGACTTGGATTTATGCAGCTAGAAAGTTAGCTCATGGTTAAGCAACCCGATTGACTAAGAACCTAACGTTACATCACCACGTATTGCAGAATTGCTTTTACTCATAGCCACTCTGAGATTCGCGAATCTGTAACGTTAATGCTGATACTAGCCTACATGGTTTGAGGCGTGAATGACAGCAAGCTAGCAAACATTTGTAGGCATGACAGACCATTACTTAGCTTGCTAGCCAGGTAGTTAATTCGCTGCTTTCATAACACTGAGTACTGTACTGTAGCTGTGCGTAGATGTGTAGCTGTGCGTAGATGTGTAACTGTGCGTACCAGCAAGTTAGTACTTGTTCTATATTATGACTCATATTTCTTCATCCGTATAGCTACCGTTAGCTGTTATGCATGTCTAGAGATAACGTTATGTTTAGATGGTGATACAATCGCCCAAGCAGGCATCAAGAATACACTACACAGATGAGCTCTAGGCTTAAGTGCTAACTTCGCTAGTGTTTGCTAACAAGCTAGTGTTACCTTCTGGATCGAAGATTTGCCACTCCTTCGCAGTCCCATCAGCAGTATCCTTGGTTTACTGTCAGACGGTGATGGACTGTCTTCGATATCGCCCTCTTCCTCTCCATAACCAAAATCTTTTGGGAACGAGTCCGCTACTCCATAGCTATCTGCTAGTGGTTCTTCATACTGTATCGACATTTTGACCCGACGACGCTTGGCTTCCCCAATCCCCCCCTCCCCCTTTACATATATTGTGGTCTGTTGTATAAATAATTCTTAGCCGCTACCTATCCCCATCAAATAAGGGTGGGTGAGCATGGGTTGTGTCTAAGATGATATCTAAAAGGGGGGAGAGAAGCGTTTGCCCGTCTCCTTTAATTCTTCAGGTCCCCAATGTTTCCTCTCCTGAAACGCAAGCTTCATCTGGTCCCGCCTCAGAATGGGATTGGGTATGTAGCAGTCAATCTGAACGATCACTGGTTAAAAGAGATGTCATTCATAAACTTGAGTTGTTAGGTGGGTCATCCAAAGTCATGTGTTTTTCAATCACCTGACTTGGCCATTCTGCTGGTGAGCAGGGCATGGGTAAAGACCTTACATAGGCGGTGCTCCGCCTATCTAAAATCTATGGCATGTGCTTGTTTAGTGACCTTTCACCTGGAGAAAAAATGCTTTTGTCCAGATTCATACTCAAGATCACGTGTGTAGTATTTGGCAAATGAAAAGCATAAAATGGTAAACAACCCATAGCACCAGAATTTAGCCTATGTGCCCGTGAATTTAACGGATACAAAAAGCAGTTTCATGTATTATACTCATGTTTTTTTTTCTGCTGACACGATTCAGTCGTTTACTTTATCAACCTACTAGATCACTTGCAGTTTACAATTTCATCGCTGGATGGCGCAAAATACCATATTTTTTCATACTTATTAAAGATGTGAAGCATGGTGAAATTTGTATCTTCTTATCACTGTTAAAGTTGCATCATTCTGGTGTTTTATTCAGTCATTGGTAGTGTATAGGCTATAATATTACTCCATTACTATTACTTGGGCAAAGTAATGAGTATCAATGTTTCTCACACCTCTAGTGTGGTGTGGATAGCTAGCCTTGCAAAAGAAGGTTCTACAATGGCCTCTTGGAAACCTTGGAACGGCCAGATCTGAATAATCTGGTATGATATGTAGGCTACTTCCACCTGTATTTCCTCCACCTTAACCTTGGGAATAGAAGCTCTTTAGTCATTTGGCTAATTTATAGTTTTGGAAGTTAATGACAGTTTTTAAAGTGGTGCAATATTATGTCTAACAACATTTATTTATAGAAGGTTTGATTTTTGTTATAGAACCATTTAACATTACATGCTTATCATATCCCAGCAATGAATTTGTGTCCATTACATACCAATAACTTGGAGTAAATTGTTTGAGAACACTCACACAATTCACCTGCAAAATAGCTGCACTTGTTACAAACAAATACACTGTCGGAAATTACATCTATTTCTTTCACTGTGAAAATGTGTTTCATTTGTCATATTTTTTTTCAAATCCAGGTTTCCAAACCAAGGGGTTTTATTTCACAGCAGAAGTGCCATAGACTGTAATAGTTATGATGAAAGTTACCAGTGTCACAACATTGCTCATGATTCAACAGTGCAGATTGCTTGAAGTACATTTGTATCTTTATGAACACCATGGTCACCATAGTAATACAAAACGTCTGGTCTGTTGTACAGTCAGCTCCATGGCAAAATCGTACATTCAGACATTGAGGCCTCTTGTGCAGATTTCTTGACCCAAAGCCCATCTTCAGGCCACTACGTGCAGATAATGTTACCAAAAGTGCTGTGATTGTGAAACCTAATGCAGGATATAGTAGGTGAAAAGGAAAAATCAACGCGATCACAAATCGTGATTGTTGACACAAACAATTCTAAAATCATTGCACTGATTAGATGAAAAACTGAGAATTAAAAACTCCAGTGGCGAAGTAGGAAGTATAGCAATCCCACGGTGGTAAATGCTGATTGGTTAAAGCCTAGTTCAGTGGTTTCTAAATGAACCCGGGGTCTACGCCCTTTATGATGTAACCACTGGAAATAATACCCTTGTGGAGTGTGGCCAAACCTTATCTATTCACAAAGTGGATAGGTGGCAATGTCCTGCTGTAAAAATATTTTCTTACATTGTCCCGGACCACAGACCTACATATAGTGCATAGGCCTAATGGTGTGTTTATCCGTCCTTCAGATGATCTCATACCAACAATATGCATTTGAAGATGATACCAGAACGGCTGCGTATAAAACATACCGTAAAAAGGGGCAAATTGCTGCATACTATAGCTTTAAAATGTACACCCTTAAGAAATAAACTCATATTGGCACCTGTATATCAGCTTTGCGAAATGTAAACAAAGTCATGCTGAAGGCTTAAATGGTCTGTCACTGACTCCAGAGACACAGATCCAGGGAACACAGAAATAGCCCAATGCTTTTGATTAGTGTTGTGCAGATTAGTTTGGTAACACTTTACTGTCTATATGTCCTTCCACTCTGTTGTATCTATGAATTGTCTATACTAGCGAGCTGTTTTAATTAATACTTCCCCTATGAAATTCTGTATGAAGCATTGATGCACTTCACATATCACAATAACATTGTATTTTAGACATTTTTATTATTTTACAAAGCAAACACATTTCAAATATGGTATTAAACAACAATTTCATGCATTTTGTTCACAAATACTCAAACCGAATTGCAAATTATAACACTACCAAAAGCAGTTCAATGAGTACACATTTTAACCTCACCCCACTCATACTGGTCACTCAGCTCAAATGAATGTGCACTGTATTGCTAATAATTAGAACGTATTGCTAATGCAAAGCACAGAAGTAAAACTGCTATGCATATCTTAAGCGTGGATTTAAAACGTCTCTTGATTTTTAGGTGATATTTGATACCACCGTGCCGATTCACTGTGGACTTGAGTCCAAATGTCTCTATTGTAATAATATTGTTTGGTACATTATAGCCTGTCTGTAGAGTTACCTGTACTGCAGTACTGAAGGATCTGTGAGAGCCACGACCCAGTCAAGCTACCAATACTTCACCATCTCAACAGAACTTTCAAACAAACATAGAGCTTTAAAAGCATGCAGGTTGTCTCTGTGTCTTGCTTTTTTGAGTCACGACTGTGGCTACAAAGCTTTGGACAAGTGGACTTTTACTGTCAGTTCAGTTGTCTTTATTCTCCAGGGTTCTCCAAGTGAATATTCAGTTCACCTTGTGTCAGAGGTCACTGGCGCTGAACGCCGGCCCTTATATCGTCAGGTCTGTCGGGGCAGCTCGTCGGCTGCTTGCGCTGCTCGACAATGATGCGCGGCGGACTGGAGACGAGGTCCTGGGGCTGGCCCTCGACTCCGAGCTCGTTTCCTCGATGGAGTCGGGCGTGCTGGGCCGACTGGGTCTCTTGGACTTCGAGCCCGAGCGGGAACGGGCGGTCACGTAGGCTGCGCCACTACTGCTGGCGGCACCCCCGCTGCGGCCCTTGGCGCTCCCATGCGAGGCCTCTTCCGAGGTGTTGCCCTCGACCACCGTGGAGCAATGCCAAGGCGCGGTGACCTTCCAGGGCTTCTTCACCGCGCTCACCGGCAGTGTGGGGCACGAGGAGTGAGAGAAGTCTCTGGGCAGGCAGGGGGAATCAGGGCTCTCCAACTCCAGCTCCTCGTCATGTGGGGGAAGATGGGCCTGGTCCTCCACCTCGTCTGGCTTGGGTGGAGTGATGGAGTTGCTGGGCCCTGAACGGGTCTCACTGCTGGTGTTGTTGGAGTTGCTGTTGTACTCCGTGGGACTGTGCGCCGACTCCTTGAGGGCGTTTGCCCCACCTTTAGGGGGCACGTCCCCCTGAACAGGAACGAAGGCAGATGAGGGGTTGATGAGAGGGGGGTAGGTAGGGCCGTCGGGAGGTTTCTCCATGAGCAGATTGTAGCCACCCGGTGCGGAGGGTAGAGTGGCCTTTCGTCCAGTGGCCATCCCGACTTGAGGGACCACAGAATCCTTCTTGCCCTTGGTGGGGTAGTAGCTGTCTTCCAGATCATCCCTAAGGTGCGGGTAGATGTCCAGGATGCCCTCCTTGAGCCCCTTGTAGCCCAGGTGCATGATCTCCAGGATGTTGAGGGAGAGCGAGATGAAGGCGATGCACTGCATGAACACCATGAAGACGCTCTTCTCCGTGGGCCGCGACACGAAGCAGTCCACCACGTTGGGGCACGGCTCGCGCTCGCACTTGAAGAGCGGGTCCAGCTGGAAGCCGTAGAGCGCGTACTGGCCCGTTATGAAGCCCACCTCCACGGCGGAGCGCGTGATGATGTGGGCCACGTAGGTGCGCAGCAGAGAGCCTCTCAGCGGCGCCTTGTTCACCTTGCCCTGGTCCAGCTGACGCATCTCTCGCTCGATCCGCCGCCGCAGCTCCACCAGCTCCGCGTTCACCTCCTCCAGCTCGCGACGCAGTGCGACCTTCTTGCGCTGGCGCTCCTTCTCTAGCGCGCGCAGCCGGTAGAGCGCGTGGCCCATGTAGACGAGCGAGGGCGACGAGACAAAGATGACCTGCAGCACCCAGTAGCGGATGAGGGAGATGGGGAAGGCCTGGTCGTAGCAGACGTTGCGGCACCCGGGCTGCTCCGTGTTGCAGATGAAGTCAGACTGCTCGTCGTTCCACACGTCCTCGGCCGCCACCCCCAGGACCAGCATGCGGAAGATGAAGAGGATGGTGAGCCAGATCTTCCCCACCATAGTGGAGTGGATGTGGACCTCCTCCAAGATCCCACCAAGGAAGTTCCAGTCCCCCATCTTCACACGAGCATCTTTGTGACTGTCCAGGAAAGGGAAAGTTGGGTTAGGGGGGTTTGGTGACTGACAAATTAGGGTGGTTGTGACAATGGCCACTTGGGCTGGTTGTCCTCTACTTTAGCCTCATTAACCCCGCCTGTTTTCAGGCAACTGTCCCTTTAAATTGACTAATGCTGCTGTTGGTACATGTTGTTATGTAAACCCAGGACAGAGAGAAAAACATTACAATAGCTAATACCAGCAGAACAAAAGAATGATCACATTTTATTCTTAATAAATCGTACCTTGACATGCATCCGCAATCCTTTTTATGTCAGATCTTTAACTTTTATATTTGTACATACCCAAGTGGCATGTCATGATTGGCATAATGATTACTATGACATTTTCAATATTGCAATTATTTTGTATGAATATTAGGCTTTGATTGAAAGTTTAAAGTGATGCTTAGCTTCACAATAAAGCTGGTGTACATTTGGAAACAAACATCATATAATCAAATAAAATAGGGGAAATAGATCACTTTAAACTTTTAATAGCCTATTCACAATAAACAAACAAACAAAACACGTTAAAATGATCTTTCATTAATCAAATATTTACGGAATACTATTTAATTATATTTACTTAATATATTTACTTACTTTAATAATTATATTATTAAAATTATTATTGTCGTCTATGACCAACAAATATCTTAATAGGCAGTCGTAAATAATCCTTTATGACTCGTTGTCAACAAAATTGTCAACAAGTAAAATATTGCATTACTAATTTCTAAAAGTAGAAAACGGCATCATCCTACCTTCAGCCAGAATAAAATCATACATGAAACGCAACATAGTGCGGATAAGGCTATATCCCAGAATTGTCACATTGTTAAACGGTTGTAGCTCCAAAGTAGCCTACACACATACAACTTGAACTAAGCTACATGCTCTTGTATCAGCATCTCCCTTTTATTGCACTCATTAGCCCCTCGCGATCCCCCCCCCCCCCCCCCAAAAAAAAAAGAAAAACAAAAAGTTGTTAACCTCACTGACAACCTACAACATTTCAAGAATAAATCAATGCACCAGTAGTTGCCAGTTACCTTCCAGCAGTATAGACAGACTGCCGGTGATTTAAATCCCCTCGGGTCATACAGGCGCGACGAGGCCGCCAAAATGCTTAAAAATCGTTGGTGTCCTGCACATCTGTCGCGGCGCATCACCTGAACTTTTTTGACCCCCAGTTTGTCACTGCTGGCAGCGAAAGATGGTTTTCCGACTGGACAGTTCAGTGTGCGTGGGGGTGGGGACATCGAGGTTGGCACGTAGAAGTCCGCAATCAATAACCACAGCCACTACGGCTGAAATGAGCGCTGCGTTAACATTAATGGTAATTGATCCAGCGTCCTCTTTGCAGCCGCGCTGTTCAGTTTTAACCATTACCAGTGATGGGACTACGCCACATTTGCCCATCCCCATGTCCATGCATTTATTTCAGTATGTTTCTGTGTTATAAATACAATTACGCAGTTGAACTCTAGCTTAGCTAGTTCCTTTCCCTGAAGGGTTGGGGATTGTGTGCATAGAGTTTGATTATCAATTAGCACCAGATGCCCTGGAAAAAAAAACAGTTTGACATGGGCTTCACACTAAAATTCACACCAGTATTTTTGAGCCACTGATAACCAAAACAATGGATATAATCTTTATTAACTGAGTGTATGAATTAAACTGAATTGTGTCCAACCAATGAATTGTTGAAATTAAATGAAATGTTTCCAGATATCTGTAGTTTTGACACATGATTTTTAAACTTCATTTACAAATGCAGTATATGCAGCTGGGATGATTACACTGTACGGTCCTTTACTGGGGTATCTCCATGGAGATGAACATCCCCTGCCATGGTGCTCTTACTAATCAATGTTTTTTTGTGTGTGATGCAATCAATCGGTCACGTCCGATTTCATACTCTGCTAGTTCCATCTGAATGTAATTAAAGCTGTGTCAGCAAGTTGTAGCTACATTTTATTCCATTTACAAGAAATCAATGGTGCCAACTTGTTTCACTTGCTAAATGTATAGGTATATTCCAATCAGCTTGGTACTATCTGAGGGCATTGTAGGATAGTCTAAAAGTGTTTTTTTGTTGGGTGCCCTCCTATTACACAATGCCGCCCTTCAATGTCAGGCTATTAGCAGTTTCAGATTAATCAGTGCAAGCATTGTTGTAATTACTAGGATTAGGTTTTCATTATTATTTTGAGCAACAATATGAACACAGAACAATGTAATTATATATGTATGATTCAACACACTAATTAAAGAGAACCAAACCATGATGCAGGTCATAAGAAATCAGTGAATGTCCACCAGAGCATTCCTGTTTTGAGAGAGAGAGAGAGAGGGAGAGAGAGAGAGATTACTCGGTCCTGTAGATCAAAGAGCAGTGGTGTGTTGTATTATTGTACATGGATATTTCTCTTAGAGCAGCCTCTTTCTGTGTAGAATTAAATACATTTAATTCAAATTTAAATATTTCAATCTTTTGTTTAGTTCAAGGCCAACTTCAATCCTTCTTTCTAGCACAACAGCCTGAGTGATATAAGGGCTCAAACCTTGATCCTTGTGTAAGGTTGTTGATATTTGAGCTCATCAGCCCCAGACAGACCCCATTGAATTCAACAAAAGGTGTAAAGGTTCACAATCAACGTCAGCACCTTCACAGCAATGAATACCAGCAGTAAACTTTGACCAGCCCCTCCACAGTAATCAATACCAGCAATAAACGTTGATCAGCTTGAATCAGTTGTTCGTATAGATTCAGGTTTGATCACATGCACCAAAAAGCAATATTCTTTTCTTATTAAATAAATAAATAAAACACATCAGTGTTCCTTCACCACTAATGGGAATATGGTGTACATGCTCTGATTTTTTTAAATTTGTAATGTTTTTTTAATTCTGCATCTTATTCCATCCACTGTAACCTATTGCTTTCCTTCTTCAGTACCTCCACTGGGGAACAAGGACACCACCTTCAAAAGTGCATCCACACTGGACCTTCGTCCCTGTCATTCAGTGTTTCCTACCACCTTCCTCATCCTCAGTTGTTATGGAGTCTCTAAGCATTGGGGTCATGGTTGATGACCAGCTGGCATTCATAAACCTCACTGAAGCAATGTCCTTGATCCACACCATACAACATGGCCACAGAGGCTCGACTGGTACAGCAAGTTATTGACAACACAATACATGGGGTTAGGGGTTTTTATTCCCTGGGAGCGCACATACTGTTACGAATAAGTGTACCCTACGTGTACTGTAGGTAGTTCAACAGTGACACGAACAGCAAAACTCCAGCCATTCAAGCAAGAGCCTCCCAACTCCCTTGTGGCTGATCGCCTGACATGTTTGACCAAGAAGGACGGAACAGAACAGGGGGTGCAGCTGGAATTCACTCAGGCAAAATGTCCCCACATCACACCACTCTTCACCTCACCTCACGCCACTGGCTCCTTGTGGCTGTTTGCATCAGCTTCCTCGACCTTAAGGTCGGGCCTTCCCCAGGTGCAAGCATCTTCTGGCACGGACCTGGCTGCAATCGGGCCGTGTTTATAACACCCAGTCACAAATAAGGACCTACGGAACGTCCCATCCCCTTCACTTGGGTGTGCAAACAAGAGAGACCTGATTATTCATACGCCGTGAGGTCAAATGCCTCTCGCGTGCAGTACCTCAATTCAGACATGAGTCTCAGAATATGCACAAAGCTGTGTACAGACAGGCTCGTCTCGGCTTATCTCTTCATGATAGAAGAACTCGTCTCCTCAGCTGCACAGACTTTCTGCCGCTGATGTTCTCAAATATCAGGCTACAGATATTTAGTCTGCAAGTGCGTCCTCATTTAAGGACGTTGCGTCAATACTGCCAGACTGCAGTGTTTGTACGCAAATTATTTTGCAGGATAAAACGTATTGTTTATTTGTTTTGGCTCTTTTCAGAACCACCTTGTAATGATACCCTGAACAAAATAACGCTTAAATGAATCACTTAAGAAGTACTAATCCCCTCACAGCCAATCTATGCTTAAATCAACAGTGCAGCCAGTCACCCATGGTAGGCTAGCCACTGGTAGCCCAAATCTCAGCATCACTGCATGTGTCCTGCAGTGGCCTGCAGCTCAATAGTGTTATGAAACACAGGAAGGCTATACACAGCATTTTCCAGCCTCTTTTGTTCAACAGTGTAGTGAGAAACGCGGATGGCTAGTAGGACCCCTGCTGTGCAATGGGGTGTCCCCGCAGTCCAGCCATCGACGCCCTCCTGGGGGAGGTGGGTCAAATGAATCCGAGCCTTTTGATACAGATTTGGTCATGCACATTGGCTCACATACGATTATTCAATTACGATCGTGTGTACATCCGTGACAGGCCCTCAAGCACCACACAAATGGACCACATTGTAAAAAATCAAACCTACAGGCCAGTAAGTTTCATCGAAAATATCAGCAAGACCACAAAAATGTACTGAATAAAATCATGACTTTGTGTTTTGCTGAAAGGTTTGAGGTGATTTTGCATTTTAAAATAAAGGGACAAATTTCACTTAACATTTGAGTTCATTTTGCGTTATATTTCCCTATGCCGTAAAATGGTTTACTCTTTTTAGTTAAGATTCAGAATAATCAGGCCATACCCTCAAACAATTATATTTATAATCTGATATGGCCATAAACTTGAATGTTGAATGTAAACTAAAAATTGAATAGTAGTAGTTCCATGATATCATTTTTTACAGTGCAAAGCTGACTTGCCCTTTGGTTTTTCCAATTCCAATCTGTTTAAAAAAAGCTATTATTGATTCTGTCTGGTGTGTGGAGAGCATGAAATGGTGGTCTCAGAGTAAACAGCACAAGTCCCCACATGCCCCACTCAGCACTACACATGCTAAACCGTCAGATCAGGAGTTTTGTGATGTGTAGGACACACGTCTCCCGGCAGTTTTAAGCAGTGGAATGTTTGAAATGCAACATGCTCTGATGTTTTGCACATATGATTCATGGATATTGTTTGATTAGATATTGACATAATTAGGTCCTGTGTCTTAAAGAGACTTATTGCATCACCATGTTATTTACCAATAAAATAGTTTATTGGTCTTATTGGTAATATTTAGTGTTTTAGCCCTTGTGCTGAATTGCACTCACCAATGGTTGTTCCTAGTCTTCTCGTGTCTGACACTTATGTCCGGAAGCAGAGTTTCTGCTACTTTAGAGTTAGCTCAAGCTGTGACCTTTTTGTGTACTACAAAGCCCATTTGTAAGTCAATTTGAATGAAAGTGCTTGCCAGATGAATGAATGTAAATGTCAAACTTAGCATTGTGTTTAGGCGCTGTTTTCCACATGAGTAGGTCCCATTTGGTGAGCGGCCAAAGGATGCAATGTAAAATTCAGTGAATAATGATGATTCATAGACTGCAATTTCCACTTTGTTGCTCCAATCATAAAACACACACATCAACCCACATTGATGTTACGTTAATGCAGTTGCCGTTTATTTGTTATAATTATTCAAATTATTTTATTTACTTTAGATTATAAAGAAAACCCAATGTGCTTTGTCATTTAACAATACCCAAATCATGTATTTTAATATAATTTTCACTGAAATATCATGAAACTACTCAAATGTTCTGACAAAAACTGAATCCTTTTGTTTCAGTAATGGGTAAGTCTAAGGCAGTACTCATGAGGCCCCACTAGATGGCACTGTAACACACTCACTCACTCACACAGAGGCCTTTTCCATCAACAGGGTACGGGTTCTTGAACTGGTTCCATTCTGGATTCTGTGAACTGCCATTTTGTGAACCAGCGAGTGTTTCCACCAGTTTTGAGATAATAAAATAGAGGGTGTTGCAGTAGTAGAAAAATGGCATATCGCATTGATTACCCTCCTTTTCCTCCAAAAAAAAGACAAACATGTACCAACTACTAATGATAAGAAGACACTGAAGACTATTACGTACAAAGCAAAAAAGTTTTATTTGCAGACGTATAGCCTGAGACGTTATCGGAGGAGATAAATAACTGATGGGAAAATGAATGGGGGAATGTATTATTAAAGAGCCAATCACATAAATTCACAGCATAAAATTATTGAAGGGCCAAGTTGCAGGTCCACCAAGATATTTTTAAAAACCATCTTTCAGTCTTTAATAAAGCAATAAGAAATGCAAGGAAGGATCATTTCTCGAAATAAATATATATAAATTCTAACAATTCTAGGGTGCTCTTTTCAACGATCGACAGCCCTTAAAGATCCCGCCCCCAAAGTAGATGGTAGTCTGTTTTTCTACCTCCAAATGTGAGGAATTTGCAGGGTGCTTCAGAGATAAGATAACAAGTCAGGCAATACCAAATGTCTCGTTTGTTGTTGACCCCCTTCCACCATGCTGTAACAGTATGAGCTCTTTTGAACTAGCTGATACAGAAATGCTGAGCAAAGTAGTGTCACAATTGAAGTAATTTACATGCCATCTTGATCCTATTCCAACCCCGTTTTTCAAGCCCATCTTTAACTGTGTGTCTGAGGACATTTAAAGTCATTGTGAACTGTTCCCTGCTTACAGGTATTTTCCAATCCAAACTTAAAACTGCCTTGGTGAGACCCCTCCTGAAGAAAAGTAACTTAAACTCTTCAGTCCTTAACAATTTTAGACCAATTTTTTCCCATCAAAGCATATAAACGGCGTTAGTCAAGGTTGGCATCTCTGGTCCAGTCCTAAACTGGTTTAGGACCTATCTAACTGGCCCGGAATATTTTGTCACCCTTGGGGACCACAGCTCCAAAAACATATGTCAACTATTTGGCTCAAAAACGTGTGATCTGTGGGGTCCCTCAAGGATCCATTTTAGGGCCCTTACTCTTTAGTCTATACATGTTACCCCATGCTAGTGTCATTAAGAGGCACACCATTAATTACCGTATGCAGATGACACCCAGCACTATATTTCTGTAACACCCAACAATTACAGCTCTGTTGATTGCTTGGTAAATTGCATTGCTGATATAAATGTATGGATGTTACAGAACTTTCTCCAGCTCAACCAAGATAAAACAGAGGTATTAGTCATTGGTGAAAAAGCCAAAATGGAGAGATTATCTGCACATTTAAAAACACTGGCACTTAACACAAAGTACCAGGCCAGAAACCTAGGTGTCATATTTGACGCAGATCTTAATTTAGAAAACCATATAAAAAAAATAATTAAAAGATCTTTTCATCATTTAAGAAACATTGCTAAGGTGCAACCGTTTCTCTCTCAAGCTGACACTGAAAGACTGATGCATGCTTTTATCACGAGCAGGCTAGACTACTGTAACTCTCTCTTGTCTGGTCTACCAAATAAAGACATTAGTCAATTACAAATGATACAGAATGCTGCAGCACGAGTCCTCACCAAAACGGGCGCACATCACACCAGTCTTAAAATCACTGCACTGGTTACCTGTTAGTTGCAGAATAGATTTTAAGATTCTTTTACTAGTCTATAAATCACTCCATAGTCGTGCACCTGAATATGTCAGGCATGCTCTCAAGATACACACCGGCGTAAAAGTGGAAAGAGATACCATATTTTCTAAGAATGGATCCTAAGGGGTGCATGCAGAGGGCAAATAGGTTTGGCCCGAGAATAGAACGCTGGGGGACTCAAGAAGAAAGGAAGAAACAGTCACCAAGGCTGACAGAAAAACTGATCCAGCAAGTAAGACTTAAACCACTCCAGAGCAGTACCTTTAATGCCGACACAGGCTCCAGGCAAGATATGAGGACACCATGGTTTGTGTCGAATGCAAATGTGCAAAGTACAGACTCAGCAGGGAGTAGTGGAGACCGAGTGGACAACGCCCTCTGAACTCTTATAGACAAATCTTTTAAATGTAATAGTTATAAATAAATATTATTATTGGTTCTAAAAGCAGTGACTATGCCTGTTGATACTTGTCTTCTTATTATTACATTGTTATTAATTATTGTATTGAACGTAAACTTAATTTACTTGTTGCACTTTTGACAATAGTGTCATGTATAACGATCATGCAAATAAAGCCCTTTTTATTTTAATTTGAGAGAGAAAGAGAGAGAGAGAGAGAGAGAGAGAGAGAGAGAGAGAGAAAGAGAGAGAGAGAGAGAGAATAATCAAATAAAGTCAGTGTATCAATAGGCATAGGCCAGAAACTATGGAATGTTCCACATAAATTGGCTGGAGAGCTGGTAGCTGCAAGAGAGAGATCAATGGCTTTTTTGAAAGCTCCTGTCTATTAATTAGAAACAGACAACCAAACTGTAGAGCTGTGACAAGGCCACGCCAGGACACACACACACACACACACACACACACAACAAAACCCAAATTAAGCCAACCATAACCCATTAATGGATTACACTTCATTAACCCTGCAAGAACACAAGTTACATAACAAAAACAAACTCATTCAATCAGATAAGTAGAAATAATGTATTTAAATGTTATTCAGTGAATGAGAATGTAATTTGCATTGGAATTTATAAAAAAAAAAAAAATGAAAATAACCTGATACAAACCATATAGAAATGTACTACAGTCTACTCTACATAATAAAATTGGAACGGTGTCCATTTAACAAAACATATGTTTACAAAATCACTCTGTTTGTATGTCTCTTCTTTTTCTTTAGAGGACTTGTGTCCCTCTATGTTTAACAGACTGGCATATTTTCCTGCCGATTCAAGGAAAATCTTCCATGACAAAGAGCACCATGAAAAGAAGCAGTGTTGAATGTTGAGATACCCTGAGTGACTGCAATGGCCTGCCCTCTAGTGCCCAAGCAGCTTCAAACACAAAGCAGACTGACTAGGCCTAGGGTCTCAGTCCACTTTTTACATACGGCATTTTACAACTTCAGATCATTGAACGTCATCTGTCCATATTAAATAATACAAAAATATTTTTGATAATTACAATATTAATGTTTTGAAAGGTGTTCTTTGATTGAACAGAAAACTACAGGAGCATACCCTTCTGGAGTATTGTTAAGACAAGACAAGATGCATTGCTTCTTCATTTCCAAATACGCCACTAAACTACTTGGCAGAGAGTTCACTGGTGTGTGGGAACCAAGACACTAACTGTAGGGTTTTGCTTGGAATCCACAGCCAGCAGGGGTATCAGGATAAAGCAACAATGATACACTTATAATGCACTTAAGTGGTGATTACAACTGAGTAATACCACGTCCTGTTTGGGAGGAAGTGACTACAATGCATCGGGATGACCAACATGACATTATCACCACACGAATTCCTGAACATCCTGACTAATCTCAGAGCAAACAGACCAACGGACAAGAAGAGCTACGATGGAAAAACATTCATAATCTTACAAGCAAGAGTCTGACAAAAGCTCTCCTTGCCATTTAAAAAAAGTCAGCATTATTGCAAACATTGTGCAAACAAATTCGCCATACAATTAAGTATGTACTGTATAATGTATAACCATCTTCTGGATATACAATGAATAAAACTACAGGTATTGAGTCTTTTGTCTTTAACATTTCAAGCCCAATATGAGTGTCATCTCATGTACAAAACAGCATTTAATATGATTGAATCACTACATATAAATCACTGAACTAAAATATGAACAATTAATTCATCACCCTGTTCTAAAATGCAAGCTGTACAGCAGGCTTACTGCTTCCCTGAAGTAGTGTTTTACAACATAGAATACTTAGGCCTACAAAAGTCACAAACACAATCTAACTCTTTAAGCAGTTTAACCATTTTAAAACCGAATGCAAAACAAACAAACAAAAAAAAATCAAGTCAGCATCACTACTTCGCTGCTGGGGACAAGAAAATATTGAAGAGTACAGCGAACACGAGGCAGACTACGTATCCCACGATGCACAGCCAGAAGCGTGGGTCCCTGAGAAGCTTCTTGTTGTAGCTGCTGAAGAAGACGTAACCAATGGTCATGCCCGCCAACCCTCCAGCGATATGGGCTACAAAGGAGACCTGCAGGCACACAGTTGTGTTTCATCATCATCATCTGTTCAGGTGACCCACTGCATGTGTAAGACTTAGGATAATAGATAAACACATATCCAATGAACTGCAACACATGAAGTGTTATGGTCTAAATTCAAATATGAAAATTTAAAGAACTGTGTTAAAGCCCCATTATGCGAGAGTTGCTATTTTTTTTGCTACTGAGCGCCCCCTAAAGTTGCGGAGTGTAGGTCTCTTACACCACTGTCATAAATAAAAATCGTGCTTTGAGACCCCCTGATGGACAGTGGTACACATGTATTTGTTGACAAACTTAAGGATTTGGAACCGGCAATGACAAGGTAGAGTAATAAGAGTAAGAATAAGAATAACAAAAAAAGTTTATTTTAGTTTGGCTGAAATACTGTCCACGTTTATACATTTTTAAGCGTTTGATTATGTGTAATCTAATAAAATGTTGTTGGCAAAATGCTTAGGCACATATTGTGCATGTACATTGGACAGTGTAATTTATTACAAGCTAGCCGAGTTAGGTTCAAGGTTGCACACTTCTAAGACTTATTTAGCACGAGATTGACAAAGACTGATCAAACTTTTTGGCACAGGATTCATTTATTTGGATGCTAGCCTGAGACAGGCCTGAAGTCGATAACTTTGACCCTGATAAGGTTATAGCCATGTCGCATTCTTTCATAAATAACATAGGCAGAGATATTTATGGTGTCGACAACTTTCCTAACACAGCCAAACATCAAGAAAGAGCAAGACATAGTCCAACAGAAAGAAGGCCAGCTTGGCATCCAACTTGCATCCTTTTAGCTCTGGCCAACAAGTTAAAGCCAGTCCGAGACTGACTCTTGTTTGGTCTCTTGCTCAGTTACTCTCTTTTTTTCTCTTCCTCGCTTCCTCTGACATCTTCCTCAGTTTCTTTGTCACCTTTGCCATGATGTCCGTACAGGGAATACATCGCTAGCTA
>NW_024880394.1:0-24988 GCF_900700415.2 Clupea harengus
CGAGTGAGGTGGGAGTGAAGTGAGGAGGTGCGAGTGAGGTGAGGAGGTGCGAGTGAGGTGAGGAGGTGCGAGTGAGGTGAGGAGGTGGGAGTGAGGTGAGGAGGTGGGAGTGAGGTGGGAGTGAGGTGGGGAGGTGCCCACCTGAAGGCCTGGGAAGAAGGCCTGTAGGGAGTCGATCCAGGTGTTCATGATCTGGCCGCTGAACATATTCACATTGACGTAGAGTGGCGGGTCCCCCTCACCCTCGTTACACGCCTCCCTCCTGCAGAGACGCACATGTGTCATCACGGAGCGTGACTCGACACGTCATGTCACGTCGCTCATCAAGCGCATGACTAGGAATGTGCTTCACGATTACATGCGTCATCCTCAGCCATAGCTACGCTTGACATTGCACAGTGACATAGACTGTGAATGTGAATTGTTTAATGCCTTTCTTTCCTTTTAATTGTTTTAATGCTTTCAAAATAAGGACAAAATGGATTAAGCTACCACATACACACAGTCAATTTACTTCTTACATGCAAGTAAATTAGAGAATAGACTTAATCCCAACTACCAGTGATCATTTCCCAGTGTGTCTCAAAGACTCACCCCCTCCTGAGATGAATCTGAATGCTCTCGTAGGCTGCACTAAACATGCGGTAGTCCTCTTTCTCTCCAAAAAGGATGTAGGACTTGAGCAGGTACTCGTAGAAGGAGTCCATCCCTGCACCCAGGCCACTCTGCTTGCTCACCCACTGGCCTGTCTGGATGTTCACCACATTACCTTAGGGAGGAGGGGGCATATGAACAGGCAGGTGAGTGACACGTAGAACAGTGAACAAATAGATATGGGAAAAGAACATACTGGATGCATAGACACAACCAAAGCACCTTGAATGAGTGAGTCGATGGGTGAAGAAGCAACTGTTGAAGTAAACATGCTCTATCTAAGCAGTGGTGAGTGGCTTCAAAATGACACATAAGATAGCTTCTGATCAAATGTCCACCAGTACTGAATGAAATGTCATACCATTAAAAACAAAAAACATTAATATTGTTTTTGTTGTGTGCTGCACTCAAACAGGTCTGTGGATAATGTTATAATAATATCAAATAACATTTTCACACGCAGAAGGAGACTCAAGTGTGGTGTGAGAGCTCAACACCACAGTTTCACTTCTCTTTACAGTATTACCGCAGGGAAGCATCTCAGAGAGTTAACTTTGTATGTGAACGAGCCAAAAACAGATCGCTTCCTTACCCAACAGGCCAGTTTCATTGCTCCTCAGGCTCCAGAGCGCACGCACAGCCCGCCTGGCCACCCACTCGAAGGTGGAGTCTCCGATCAGGCGGCTGAGGATGCCAAACTCCACCAGCAGAGACCCCGCTCCTGCAGTGCACGTCTCGTTCACACTGTCGGGGGGAACGCCCTTCATCAGGTTCACCTGCAGCCACAATGCCATAAACCCCACCATTGAATCAATCGAGCCACCACACCTATCAGCCTTCTTGACATACAGGACATTTTGGACAAACATCCTTGTTTAGCTTTGGGAACAGAGTACTTCTATGGATATAAACATAAACTTTGGAACATCGGAACATCTTTATCATGTTGAACACACACACACAATAAAGACACAAACAGAAATCCAATGTAGAAATAAGCTGATCACGGTTGGTACAAATTGTATAGAAAGAGCTCTGTGCTGCGGGTGCGTACCCTGGGATAGGGGATGCCTGTGTCAGTGTTCTCGAAGGCTGGAAGCAGTCGGACAGCCAGATCATGGGCCATATGCAGGAGCTCGTTATCATAGTCCTCCAGGCTCACGTCTCCAAAGGGGTGGTGTGGGTCTGTCAGGAGAATGTGAGCTGAGATCAGACTCCCAAGAATCCTACAGAGAGGGGCAGAAGGTAGAATGAGACACGAGGTCATGAGAATAGCCGGGGGAATTATCCTAATGTTAATTACTGTACAGCTAAACAAACAGGGATGAATGCTTGTTGCACATCACTGGTCTCTGAAGTCCTTGGTCATCTGATATTGGAAAATGGAATTTGCTTTCAGAGTGGAACCAAAGTGGTTTACAGATGAATTCCTTCTTCTAACATGCAGTGAACCTAAACCATTATGGCCAGCAAAATGTCATTTAAATAAAGCCTACACCAATGTCTGCAGTAATTCACCTGAATATTGCAGGAGAAAAAGAATCAAGCTTGAAGATAAAGCTACAGATTAGATGAGAAATAATGTTCAACCTTATGTTGGCCTCAAACACTTGCACAGTTGAGTCTTTGTCGAAGGACACAGTGTCAATCACCAGTTTGACAGCTTTGTGGAACTCGGACACATTTCCAAGAATCTAGGAGGAAAGGTATGGCTGAATGTCCTTGTTGGCATTATGTTCATCATTTCCTGCATTACACCTATGTGGAAGAACTTGACATGGCATCACCCTGATCTGCTTCTGCTGATACATGTACAACAATTCAAAGACAAAACAGGCTATCAGGTGTCCCGTGCGTTTACCTCCCAGTTATAGTTCCAGTAGTTACTTTTGGTTTGCCAAAATATAACCTTATGTTAGAAAATGGATTTGCCTTCAACATGCCACATATCTCTGTACTGTCAGAGGGGAAAGACCAGTTCCAGTTTGCTCTAGACTATATTGAACGGATTGGTCTGCACTGGGTGTTGCTTGTCCACAACAATACTACAATAATAAGAAAACAATCACTTACCAGCAATGTATCCAGTGTATCAATAAGGGTTAAAGAGTAGTTGCCCAGAACATCGTTGATATTGATGTTGGACCTTCAAAAAACAGACACATTCTGTGCTCATTTGATGGAAATGTGATAACTATGGTTATGTGCCATACAGGGAATGTAATGTCTTAAGCAGTTTACGATATGACTAGAAAATGTGTTTGAGGCATTTTAGAAAAGCCGATTTACCTTGCTGGCTATCCCTGACCAGGAATCTAACGTCAATGCTGCCATTGTAGCTACTGCAATTGGCTAGCTAACCACTTCTGCGGTACGGGTAACGTTAAATGACAATAAAGAAACTGAAACATTTCATGAGACTGTCTGCTAGCTAATTTACCTAGCATTCACTATGCATCTCCAGCTAAATGGCCAGCTAGCCAGACAGATAATTAGCTGCCCATTATCATTAGCCAGGCAGCTAATCTGCATTAGGCTAACCGTGCGCCGATACAGTTTCGAGAAGGCAAAAACACGTACGGGTTAAGAACATCAGGTCCCCTTCCTTGACAGTCAATCGGGTTAAGTTCATCCTCTGGGAAAGCATATTTCATGTAATTGTCATATCCAAAGTAGAACATGTCTTTCGCTAAAAGTCTCATTTCGGTCTTGAGAGTGTCCGGGAAGGAACTATACTTCCTATCATATTCGTCTCTGCCATCTTCAAAGAAACTAAGATAAGATTTTTTGGGCGAATTTTCTCCAACCTTCGAGCAGGTCTTTCCTGGATCATTATGACTGCCATACGTTTTCTGGGACCATGTATTTGTCCTCGGGGATGCTGCGTCGCCATCCTTCAGAAGTTCGATTTTGTGCAAATTAAAATTGAAATTGATTGGGAAGTTGAATCCCCAGCTAGGTCCCAACCCAAATGCGAGCCATAAAACACAACTGAGAGCCAGTCTTAAGAAAAGTAAACCCAGCACTATTGACCTCCATTGCATCTTTGCCTGAAGTCGACATTAAAACTCATAATTTAATTTACTTCGAGTTACGTTAACATTACAATACGAACTGTAGCTAGCTAGCTCGAAACATGTAGTTTTCTCAACACCTTCATACAGATCCTGTCAACAAACCAGCCTCTCGCCTCTCCCACTGTGCCCAAGATGATTGGTTGAAATCTTGAATCGTCATACTGGGCCCAGTGATTGGCGACTTTGAGTGTCAATTAACGATTCTGAAAGTTGTCGTGGCATGCAGTTCTTCAGAGAAATGGCTGAACTTACAAGCCAATGAGAAAGCCACAAGTGTGTATGAACTACACTAGAATGAAGATGACGGCAAAAAACTTCCAGTGTCTTAATGATATGAAAATCGTTCAACTGTCATTTTATAAATGCATAGGCCTAATATGTAGAGCCAAGTGACATATCGATTAACAGCATGTGGACGCCTAAGATCATTGACAAAAGTTTAGCTCTCTTCAAATGCCAGTTACTTGTAGGCCCTACGACATAACATTTGGCAGTCTCCGGATTTTATTCTATTCAGGGACGAGAAAAAGCCATGCCTGTCTAATTTCACTATTCCTTAAAGTAAGCGCTTTAGAGAAGTTGTGTTATCTCGTTTTAATTAACACAAGTCTGTTGAAAATGTTGCTCTTTTTTTTTTTTTGGCAGGTTTATGGCTAATCCTGCTTCTACCCATTTCTACGTAGGTTTAAAAAACGTAAAAAGTAATACCGAGAAAAAAAACTCCTTTCCTTTACTAGGAAACTCGGATATTCTCTGAGATAATACACTCCTAGTCTAAATGTACGAGAAAACTCGAAAAAGAGGCTAGTTGTGTTGTCAAAGAGCCACATCGCTGGATCAACCTCACCACGCCACCGGTTAACAACAGTTGACTTTCGAGGGGGACGTCGGTGACTGACGCTCAATGGCAACGCTGGACAGACGCCCGGTAGCTGCTGTGTAGCTTCTGAGTAGACAGGACCATTTACATCTTATTGACGTCATTTGAATGTTTTTTTCTTCTCAATTTACGACTTTAATCTCAGAAATTTTGAGTTTCTTCTCGGAATATTAGGCGCCTACCTCAGGCCCGTAGTTTTTATTTCACCTAAAATGGCCCTCATATGCCGTTGTACGTTTCAGAGTCGGCTTTGTACTGCCATAGTACAAATACAGGTCCGGAGGTGTTGTTGACAACTCATCTTAGAAATCGCTTGATGTGCTACATGGATATGTTCAGCTTGGACAAAACCATATCAAACAAGCACACACAATTAATGAAACATCTTTCATACACTACAATCTGTTTATTTACTGTTTTATTTACAAAAGTGCATTGATAATGGTGGGGTTCCAAATACTTGGCTATTTAATGAACTGAACTTACTTTACACAGAAGTTAAAGCGGATTCATTTTTGCATTTTGATAATGACAACGGTACAATGAGCTACATTTAAAAGCATGCCTTTTTATTTCTTGAACAGACAAGATGTCCTTTTCTTCGTGATAACCTTAGTCCAGGTAGGCACACCTGGTACGTGGTTGTAGCAGAAGAGGTGAGGGATTTTGCACAAGGCACTTTTAATTCTGCCTCTATCCAAGCTCACACCTCACAAATATCACTATCAAAGGCAGCCCTCAGCTCAACCTTTAATACATTCACACATCTGTTCTTTCAAATTACACTCGCGTATGTTCACCTTAAATAAAAACCTTAATAGTCCAACAGTTGGGCTGTTTCATTTACTTCATTGCTCTTACGTCATTATTATTATTTTTGTATCATTTTGCTTTCTCATGGGAAAACACACCATTTTGGCAAAAAAGGCAATACCCATAAACAGACTACACACAACATGACAAGAGGCATCCAAGTCCACTTCACCACCCCCTGGTCTGCACACAGCCCCATCCCCTTAGGATCCAGAGAACTTGGGCGAGTGGTTCATCCAGCCTGCCACTGGGTCATGGAGGGGAGGGTCACAACCTTTCGGTACACTGAAGGACAAAGGGGTAGACAGTTGGGGCCACTTTTGGCTTCAACTTTGGACTACCAACTGGCTTCCTGAAATGGACTATCTGAACTAGCACATGGCTAACATTCTCTTGGTGTCTTGACTTGAGGGGCATATTCCACAGGTTTCTGGGGGCACATACAAAACACTTGAGGGACGAAGATCACGGCGAGACGGAATTGGGCGAGAGCCTGGGAGATGGGGCAGTGAGATGAGTGTGTGCAGGATGGAAAACTGTACGTCACAGTGAGCAGGAAGTGGCATGAGAAGAACATGGCAGCAGAAACAGCTGAGATGCAGTTTGTTTGTTTTTCTCAGGTTTTTCTCAGCTCCTTCGTGATTTCGAATGCTGGATCAGCCACTGCAGTGTGATATCTGTGAAGTGAAGATAGGTCACAATCAGTGGGAGACTGCTGGTACATACTGTTCTTAAGTGAGGAAGCAATCACTGTTCAAAAAGTATGTTTGGCATGAGTGGCTTGACTTGAGAAAATGATAAGCAAGTGACTGTCAGAGGCCTTACCTATATTGTCTTTCTCTTTGCAGGAAATAGAGTAGCAGCAGATCTCTCTGTCCTGTATGGCTGCCAGATTCCTAAGGAGAAAAACAAAATCGAATGAGTTGTACTCACAAATGAGATTGAAACCCTCCTGGTCCAACACCACAGTCAGTGATCAAATACACTTCAGAATTCACCACAAGAGTTACAGTGAACACTGCTAATTCCTGAGCCACTAGATGGCAGTGGTTTTTTTTTTTTTCTGGCAAGAGACCTTAAGGCCAATGACACTGACGGAACTTTCTGTGACGTACATGGTTGCTTGGAGCAAACTTTTTCCATCCGACCAGAAACAAGACAAGGATGGTTAAACTGAAACAACCAAGACACAATGAGAGAGAAACACACCACTTCCCCAAGTGTGGAACTCATGTAAATCACACGGTGCAGCAACCACTGGAAAGATCAGCGTCACAAAAACTCTTTTTACCGCCAGTGCAAGAAAAAAGGTATGTAGAAAAGTATTAATGCACAGGTAATGTACTCTAAAAACTGATGAGAATGACCCTTAAAGCTACACTTTGCAACAAGTTGTCACAACTAGTTTTGGCATCTTTCTCAAATTCCCTTTCATGGTATATAGTCATGTGAAGGACAGATAAGCGTTGTTCCCGCTAGCCATCCAGGTTATGCACTATGGAGTTTTGTGTTTCAGGCCAGAACACCATAAGAAAATGTAAGGAAATCTTTCACAGCACATTTCCAGCTTTATCACCAAAAGATCAATAGTTAACATGTTAGCAAGCGATCACTGGTGTGAACTGGGCTGTTGGTCATGTATCCTAGGTCTTTGCATGCCTTTTAAGCAGTTGGCTCACTAGCTTCAGATCAAAACCTCTTACTGCTGCTTTAACCTTATAGGGTGTGTAAGATTTACAGGGATCTATTAATATAAATGGAATGTAGTATTAATAATCAATAAATTAATAATGTTTTTTTTTTGTGTATAATCACCAGTAACTACGAATCATTGTCTTTTTGTTAGCTTAAAATAAGCCCTTCATATCTACATGGGGGCAGGTCACCTTCCACAGAGGCCGCCGTGTTTCTACAGTAGCTACGTTTCTATGCTGAAGGGGCGCCAGTTGGAAGACGGAGAAGGAAGAGGAATCAACGGCTGGCTAACCATTTTGTGTTAGGAGAAGTCTGAGAACCCAATTTTTGACAAACAAATGGAGGACCATCCTTATTTAGCACAAGATGCAAGGGTGTGTGAATCCTCATTGTCAAAGAAGTGAAAACATGAAACAAAATTAAAATTAAATCGGGACAGGCGGCAGCAGAAAACAAGGATAAACACATTGGGGTACGCCTTTCCCAGATGGAAATCGCCGATGAAAATGTTGGAAAATATCTTATTGCTACCAGGATTGCAATTTTTACATTTATGCGCAAAAACTAGAATTTATCTTTGTTTTTTGGACTCAAAAGATCCAGGTGATGTTGCCAAGTTCAGCCTACAGCAGCTGAACATTATTGCCAATAAAAGTGTACCGTTACACAAAAAAGCTCTGGAGCTTGTGTCAGCCAACAACTAACATAGCCAAACTTCACAATTTACAGTCCATGGCTATGACCTATAGTTTTAAAGACATATCACTTGATATATTGTGGCTACTCAATGCGATCGTAGATGACGACATCATTTTGGAAGTAGCTACTGGCAGCTGACTGGCAGCTGACGGGCACCGTAAATTCTACTACACTTGAAAAGAAAGGGGTGGGTGGGGATTACCGCTAGATGCCACTGAATCCTACACACTGCATCTTTAAACAAAACCAACTAGCATTGGACAAATCTGATAGTCTACATGGTTATTCAAAGACATTTTGATCTAGACCGCAATCAGTCACTAGCAGTAACTAGTTATACAAGCAAAGAAAAATAACAGAATTAGTCATTTGACACTAAATGAGTCATTTCCAAACAAAAAGACACCAGCCACTTTCAGAACCCGACTTGCCTTTCCTACCATTTCACCCTTTAAGTCAGACCATGCAAAACAGTGCAATGATCACCTGCGAGTGAAAAGGTGGAGTATGCTTTTTACCAAATTGACTGCGCTTACTTCCAACCACTTCCTTTCACAACTGAAGATTCTAGCTGCTTGATTACGTGCCATGTTAACAGTAGCACTTGGTGTGAAGCCACAGAAAGGGCTACTGTCTGAATAACACTGGTTCACTTTCTAAACTGAGACTAAAACCAGAATACAGACAAGCCAACTGTATGTGAACATCTGATTGTTCTTGTAATTCACAGATCTACTGGTACAGTAAGCTTGTACCTTTGGACCATGTACAGTAAGTTCATGCTCGGACAACAGTTCCAAGACTAATTGGTCTGATAGGCACTGATCATTTGATCTTACTTACATCTTCTCAATGAGCTCTTTCTCGTCCAGGGCAGTGGTTAGATCTCTCTTATTGCCAAGCACCAATACCTGCAAACACGGCATTAAGAGAGAGACAGTGAGAGAGGACAATCCAACCAGTCCCAAGGTAAACAGGGACAGTATCTCAAGCACACACATTATGTTTACTTATTACAGAAAAATGTGGTTGGAGTCAGGGGCTTGCATACAGGTATTCCTTGTAACTGAGGCTTGTCTAGAAGATTGTGAAGCTCATTCCTGGACGCCTCCACCTTCTCTCGGTCTGCAGCATCCACCATGTACCTGAGGGCGAGAGCATGAGCCTTAACGTCGCTAGTCTGTTTCACTCAGCCATCAACAGCATTCAACACAAACAACTGAAACAGGTCCCATCTCCACTACAGTTAATCATACAATTCATGCCACTTTTTAACACAGGTCTGATGGGACACAGGTGACCTATGGTGCCTAGTGAGACAGGTCATCTACTTACACTATTGCATTGACACCTCTGCAGTACCTCTCCCACATGCTTCGGAACCGTGGCTGCCCTCCTATATCCCAGATCTGATCACAACATCAAAACATAAGCTTGTTGTGTTTTGCAGGATACGATGTACTATTTCACTTCAAAACATAAGCTTGTGGTCTTTTGTAGTATATGAGGTATATTTGGTTGGAACAAACACATTTGCATAACAGGTAGAAGTTAGCTAATATTATATCAGCTGCAAGATAATGGGAAATAAATTAATTTATCACCATTTTTTTTAGCTAATGTCTGCTGAAGCTACTTGGGGTATGGCAATCAGTATCAGTGCAGAGTGTTGCTGAGGTTATCATACCTTAATTGTTACATTTCCTTTTGTGACCTTCCTCATGTTGAACCCAACAGTAGGTATCATGTCTTCACTGAACTGACCCGACTAGAATACAAGAAGAAAAAAAAACATCAGCTGCATGGTTAAAGGTTGTCAAAAGACAATGTTCAGTCCCAATACGACCTTGCCCCTTGTTTGAGTGTTTTCGGCGTGATTTTTCTGTTTCCGAGAATTTGCTCTGACCAACAACCTAATGTTCTGAGTGGATACAGCTTCAGTATGCAGGATATACTGACCCTCACAAAATAATTTAACTTGACTACAGTGCAAAATATCTTGTTAAAAAGTAAACGTGAACCTCTTCTGTGGTATTGCCTAGTGCACTTTTTCCTTGTCACTGGTAATAATGTGGTAATATTTCTCCTCCATCATCATCATTATCCAATTGCGTTGTTAAAGTGATTAAATGAATGAATGGGAAAATGAACTATGCGCATGCATACACACACACAAAAATTATTCATACAGAGAGAAACAGTTAAATTACATTCATTCAAACAAGATAAGCATGAGGCTGAAAGTTGCACTGCTTAAGCCACTCGGTCCTTCCAGAAGAACACAGAATCATTGCATCCAGCATCATTGATAAGAGCCACTAAGAGCTGGTCAGATGCAGCTTATGAAAGGTCATGGGGGGTGTGCTTCCTTTTGTTCAACTCAATAAGGAGCCAAGTGAGTGTGCAAGTGAGCAGGCCTTTGTCTGGCTACAAGCACATGACTGATGCATCACCTGACTACACCAAGCTGCTGAGTGGAAAAGAGTGCTTTGAGTCTTGTGACACTGGCTCAGTGGAGGTCCAGGCTAAATTGGTGCCATAACACATGATTTTCTGCGTCCCTTGCGTTAAATATTGTCCTCCAGGAGAGTGAGGAGTTGGGGTTCCCTCTTGTTTAAGTTGTGTGTGTGCCCCCTAATTGATTCTGATTGCATATGTTGCTTGTGCCAACACTTTTACAACAATATCACTTCCACAGTCATTTCACCTTGCACTAACTCATCTTACAATTCATGATATTATATACACTGACCTTTTCAAAGGCTCATGTTACAAAAAAAAAAAAAAGCCTGCTTGTTTCTGAGTGACAGATTATGACAGACAGATTACCTACTATTGCCTTCTGCCACTGCAGTGCTGAAACAACTTTGAGTAATCTGTTTCAGGAGACCAAATCAATGGTTGTGCTTGACACACATATTGGCAAAGTTTACTTTCTGCTACAGGTGATCAATTCTATACAGTGCAGACTTTGGATTCTTGTATTTCCTCACCAAAATTCACGAACACAGACTAATCGCAAAGCTTCCCTCTGTGTAACTGGCTACACCTGTTAAAAGCTGCAGTTACTTATAGGACAGGGCATGAACAGGGAGAAGCCAAATGTTACCTATTCACCTCTGTTTGTAATTCCAATTGTGCTGATAAACCTCAATAGGTCTGATTCTGCATTTACAGAACTTAACTGAAGGTTGCAGTGTAGGCCCTGTGATGGTCAGCAGTCTATACATTGAGCGCCCATTTCAGTTTCCCATCTTATAATAGCTGATTTGCAGTTACAGGCAATTAGGTGACATCAGAAAGTCTGAAGAGCTGACCATCAGATATCACATAACAGTGCTCTTTAAAATAGGATACCAGGAACTCCACCCGTGGGTGTTCACAAACACACCTTTTGAAGCTGCCATGTATGGCCATCTAGCACTCACATCACTTAACACGCTGACCAGATTTATGCTTGACCCTTTTTCTCTCCTGGTTTTGTAAGAGGGGCGGAGAGTTTACTAAGAAAAAAAGAAACTGAGAAAAAAAAAGGAACTTCTTTGACAAGTTGCCTCAAAAAAGAGAAGTCGCTGAAATTGTTTGTTTAATATGTCATGTGCATGCACAAGCAGCATTCCCTCACTGAATGACCCTCCCTAGTCTGCATGTGTTGCATCCGCACCACCTGTGTGTGCAGACCACCTGCTTTGTGTCCTTGAACAGCATCTTCACTATATTGGCTTTGACTCATCTGACCTCCTCTTGTACAAAAGGTTGTACAATCTGTGGAATATGGCTAATTGACAGTCAACTGTAGCACTGCATTGAAGGGGTTAAGTGGGGTATTTTTGAAATAATAACGTGAATAAGTACAAAATAAACCCTCAACCTCTATTACCTTTTATTGATACTAAATACCCTCTTTGATGGGTGTTCTAGCTCTTGGTGTACTATATTGAGGTCAGGTGAAGCAACCCCCCGGCAAAAAGAAACGGTTTACAGCTGTCAATGAGAACATGTTTTATGTTGCTGCCTCTTCAATCATGTTAATTCTTCTAAGGGGTCCATCACGATTAAGATTAATGCATATTCCGCCATTATTTTCAAGGCCGTTGAGTATTTAAGGCAATATTAGCGTAAATTACGTTAACCAGTCTAAACGCTGTCAGGCTTCTCGTTCTTGCTTTGTGGGTAGTTGAGAGACTTAGCTAACGTCAATTACACAATCAACGCTGTAATGTAATGGCGACTCTAACATAGTAGCGAGCTAAGTTGTTAGTGTGTTAGTGTCCAGTCTGACCGGTTTGTTTTCCATGTGCTTATGAGTATGAAAACAGTTTCAAGTTTCAGATCAAAAGATGACGCAAGGAGACGCCCGATCCTTTGTGCTAGTGTGATACACTATGTTAGCTGTTGCTATCAGCGGGAGTTAAACATACGGTTAACGTTTCAACACGTTGAAAAGTAGGTCGCAAGGAACAGAAATAAATAACGTAACAAAATCTCACTTGACACTATATTCCCAATTTCTATGACTAGCATGACGTGAGCTGTCTAGCATGACGATGTGAAGCTGGATGAGAGTTGGCCAGCTAGCCTAACTATCAAGCTGGGGAAATGTTGATACATTTGCCCAGCATACTAATAGAAGTAAACTTCGTAACATTCTAAAGGTAAATTAAGTAAGGTTACTAACAACACTTTCTAGTGAATTACATTATTAATAGTGTCTGTACTAATCTGAGTGCGTTATAAATATGCAACAGAGTGAGGCCATCATAATAGTTAACATTAGCCAAGCATCTTAGCTAGCTACGTTAGCTAGGTAAGTTAACGTTACTTGGTAATTAAAGTTACATTGCTAGCTATTTCGTGATGTCAACAGAGCTTGATCACAGAGCATCCAAATGCATGCCTATAAGGTGTGCTGTCCATGTGTTGGTGTAATCCCACTAAAGTATCGTTGATCAACTAAGATTAGGTACCTGTCATGTACACGTAGCTAAATCTGTTGCTGAACAGCTAAGTCAGCTGCCAGTAGCTAGCCTATTAAAGCTAAGTTAGCTAATGTTAGTATGGGGCCTTAGTCAGTTTAACGTCAACAAACTCTTGAACAGAACCAACCCAATTTATGCTGGCATCTTATTGCGAAATTCGAGATTCAATATCACTCAACCACTGTCATGGCTGAAGGAATAAGTGGACTTCCGTTAGATGATCACACCAAGTTAATTATAATTCACTGAGCTACATTACGCCGATGTTAGCCATGTATCTGGAAACGGTGGCTAGCTAACATTAGCTCACAGCTAACCCAACAGGTCGAGATTAAACTCACAGCAATCACATTGACGAATGTAGTTTTCCCCGAATACTGAAGTCCGACTAAAGTCAACTCCATCTCTTCCTTCCAGAAAAGGGACTTAAACCAGTCCAAAAGACGATTAATTAGAGCCAACATCCTGAAATATTGGAAGCTGACTACCCTAAACGGAGACTGCCAAACGGTTTCCTCCAGTAGCGCAATGTGCAGTAAAAGGAACTGCCTCTTGTCATATGACTCACGATATGTTTTTATGGCGTGCTCCTTTGCGTCGACGTGCGATCAGCGCAACTGGTGTATCCTGGGCAGGAGTAGGCTATTGCTATCCCTGGTTCTGCTCATCACACCATGGGCAACTTGAACACATGAAGGATCAATTTAGACAACATACTTATTTTCAAAATATCCCCTATAGCCATCAGTTTCTCCATCTTAGTATGGACTGCAATGTCAACTTTATGACTTTTTTGCGATTTGTTTGATTAGATCAAGTAGAACGCATAAGGTAAGTGCAACATAGGTCATAATACTAGAAGTTAACATGTTAAATTGGTAAACCACCTACTTTAGATACTAACTACCCCTTTGTGTTGTGGACTTTTCAATGCTGTCATCAGTGCAGAGATTAGTCATTATTACGCCAGTGTGCACGTGCAAACAGCGCAATCGGTCTTTCCTGGGTAACATAGGTCATAATACTAGAAGTTAACGTGCTACATTGTCAAACCACCTACATTAAATACTAACTACCCCCCGTGTGCTGTGGTCGTTTCAATGCTGTCATCAGTGCAGAGATGAATCATCATAACAGCAGTGTACAGCAGACCCGAGATCGGGGACAGAATGGTGCATCTGCAGCTTAGCCTGGTCCACTTAGTCATGGTGATTTGGCATTACACATAAATAATATTTAACTTACAATAGGAGCTCAGGTGGTAATTTCACATGAAAGAAATGAGAATCAGTTGATGATATAAAACTGTACATCAACATTTTAGACTGTACATAGACCTTCCTGTATGCCTTTCCATGACTGCAGTGAACTAAATATGGAAAGCCATAAATGGTTGGGAAAGATTGCATCTTTAAAGGTAAAGTAATTGAAATGTGTCTTTAAGGTGGGGTTCCAAGGAGGATTGAAAGTTTTGGGGTAAAAGAACACAGAAATGCTAAAGTTAGGGGTGGATCTCAGCTGAAACTCCTGTAGGCAGCTCCTCGTTGACTTCATCTTTCCTCAGACAGTGAACTCTTGTAATGTCTGGCCCTGCAAGACTATTAATAAGTATAAGCTATGAAGGTTCACCATTAGAAAACTATAGTGACTTTAGTTTTGTATGAATAATTAATTTAAAAGGTGTAATTTACAGCAGTAACAGACATTTTTCAGCTCTGCAACAAGCAAAACAGTTTATAACATAACAACAACAACAACATTTTTCAGCAATATACTGGAAATCGCCATCATTAGCAAAGCAAACAAATACATATCAAGATTATCTCATGAATGGCCATTAATGAGTAGCCTACAGTAGGTACAGTGCTGCAAGATTAGAATGAGCAAGCCATGTACAAATCCACAAAGCAGTCCTTCCAGAATCTTGCGAGGGCTTGTTGTGATTGTTGCGGACAAAAGTGAATGAATTTGCTGTGGGATTTCTCAAAAATGTAGGTTTAAAATAGTGGCAATTTTGGGTTAAATCAAATAATGCAGAAATTCCATGACTTTGCTTTTGTTTGCAGAAATATTGCGGTAATAAGAGAAAATAGCAACTTCGCAAACTCCTGGAGGCAAAGGTAATCATGCCAGCTCTAATGTAGGCTACTAATCTATCATAGAAAGAATCAAATGGCATTTTAGGGGTAAGTGGATATGAGATTACAAGCAGAAAAAAAATAAAATGTATAAATGTTTACTGCTTGAAGTCTTATTATCACAGGTGTGTCAGAGTAGGAAATACTTATTACCATGACACACAAAATGCTGGCACCTGTTGGTCTTCTGACAGACACTCATATAGACAGACAAATCCAGTTGCTGAACTATACAGCTTCAGGCATGATAATGTTATCTTTTAGAGGAGCCTCCAGTGAGATTTTGGTTCCCTTCTCTTCAACTGACAAGGGCAAGTGGCCTGCTTCTGAAGCCAACCTAGGCTTATATCTTGAGGTGTATTTAGCTGTAAAGGATAGAATGTTGTCATTTTATGAAGCATCGGAGAAAAAAGGGTATGATTGCCATTCATCAAGACAATATTTTTTTTTAATATATATTTCAGGAAAAAAGTATAGATGCTTTTATCACTCACCAGACCAAGCCGTCCTTGATTTATTCCTCCAAGCACAGATAGCCAACAGCATGAGCAAACAGATAAGGCCAATAAAAATTGACCCAAATATAAATATATCCTGACTAGTGGTGAGGCCTTTTATACCACACTTTGCATTGTGAGTTTTGTTGCCTGGAAAGACCTCATCCAAACCCATGCTGTGACACCTGATCACCACATGTGAAAAGTGGACAAGATTGTGGTTAATGACATAGAGGCATCCGGAAATTTAGAGTAGCATATTGACATTCGGTTTCAAATTGACATGATACAGCTAAAATAATGCAATGCTGCATTTACTTACTTTATGAACGGTTTGCAAGTGCCATTCACAGTGTCAGAGTATGTACTATTTGTACATGGCTGGCAAGAATATAAAAAGTTGAAATTTCCTGTAAAAATTTAAAAACAAATGCATTAGTTTTGACTTTGGAGTGGTTAAAATTATAATAAATTAGGGCTGTCAAGCGATAAAAAAAAATTCTAATTAATTTCATGGTTTGTGATTGAAACATGTTAAATTCTTTGTGCTATTGGTTGTGGATGTCCCACAGCTGCCAATCCTCTGACTGTCCAACGTGCACTGTCACATGCAAGTACTCATACCCAACAACCTACCCTAACCAATATAACAACTTCCCAACCATACATCCTGAGCAGCAGGATACAACAACAACATACAGCTGGCTGGTGACAGCCGCAACACGCTCTGCATGTTGTACTAGGGACCTGTTAGGGGGTTTTCAGTGGGGTTTTCAAGCAGGCACCTTCCTTCATCAGTGTTTTGTTGAATTAGGCCCATGACGCCAAACTTGATAAAGTAAACAATGCGGTCAAAATACAATACCATGTCTGGTGTCATATTAGTCACAACAATACTCTGGAACTGAAGTGGTTTTCCGATATCAGCCAGCAATCTTCAATCCCGCGCAATGCCCCATTTGCCAGTACTGTTTGTAGGTGGCTGGGATCCACTTTTCAGCCCCTCTTGCATAAAATAAATGATGTCATTAATTGGCAAAGAGTTGACCTCAACCATCAATCAATCATAAATCTGATTATGCCTCCCCTGTAGCGACCCTGGGTCAGGCTAGTTTACACCCAAACACAACTTGCAGCTTCCGTCTTCACCCACCCAGGAAGAACATTATAAGTGGCCCAATATTCTCTCCAGCTGATCTTCTTAGTCTCGACATCATGCAAGTTCATCCATTGCCCCTGCTTTGTGTGGGAAGCCACTCCTGCTTGTCTAGTTCCCTCCTCTTGCTCGCGAACAAAGATAGTTACCATCTGACCCCTCTACAGCAATGTACCCTTACCCCATGCTTTCCAACTGGCACCTAGCCCAAACCCTGATCTTCCATCCGGTAACTGACCAATGATATGCCTATGCTGTAATGTGCCTTGTAAATGTTGAATCTCTTCTTGTGGATCCACTACTTCCCTGCTTTTATCGTTGCGGTAGTGTGACTACTGGATCCTTAGACTGTGACGAATTCCTCCCCAGGCTGGTCTTGGCACATTTGAACTCCTCCGCCAAGCTGGTCATTAGTAACTCCTAAAGGCCATTTCCTAGTTACCTTATACGTGACTCAAGTTTCTCCACGCCTGAAATAGCAACTTCATACACAGTCAAAGACCACCTTATATGTGGCTAAAGCCCAAACTGCAAGCACCACAATTTCAGGTCTTATCAATAGTACTGATACAATTCATTTTTTAAGCTCTGAAACCTGACCTCGGTCACTCAATGTGGAATTTTACCACCTGTCTAAACTCTTCACAGGTTTTTCTATAATAGAAGGAATCACCTCACCTTCAATACAAAACCTCTCTTCCACCTGTTTTCCCTTACTGAAAGATAAACTTCTACATTTGCTGTGCTTCATTTTTGTCCTTGCCCATTTCAGATTGTCATTCAACTTGGCATACAGCTAACGGGTACATGGAGTAGTTGTTTTCATTGTCGTCATCATGCCATCCATATAAGCTTGGATGGTAACTAGGTGCCGTCCTGCAGCCTCTCACCACCAACAACACATTTAGATGCTTGTATAGTTTCCTCCATTGCCATGGTGCAAGCCAACAGTGAAATGGTACATCCAGCCATGATACCAATCTTCATGTGAAGCCAGGATATGGTTTAGTTACTTTTGTTTAAATACCACACTGAGGCCTCTGCCTTTTGTCCTTGCTGCCTGAATCTGGTGCTAAATCATGCTATTATGTTCCAAATATCCAGAAAAAAATGGGATTCCTGCTTATACACAGGATATAGCTGACTTTAAATTAAGCTGCGATGGACTATGCAGGCCTTGGGCTTACCTTAAAAAGAACTTAATATATACTATACAATATAATGTATAGACAGTCTGCTAGGTCATAGCCACAGTAAGGTAGGCTGCAGTGTATAGAGCTTCACCTAGACTTTGCCTAAAATGAATCAGATGATGTAGATTTACTTTATGAAGACATGTTTAAATTGTAAATGTAATTATTTTGTCAGATGTCTGATCATATAATAACAGCATTATTTACCAGCATCTGGTCCAACATACTGTAAATGTAGGGTGTATAAATGATAACTATTCAATTCCAATAAATTCAATAACATAGACACACTTTCTTGCTTTCTGTTGTTTGGACATGAATTAAACACTCTTCTTCTTTCACTCTCTTCATTACAAGGGTTGAGGCCTCACCTGTCTTTATGAGTTGTGTTCCTTTCCCACAGTGCGGTAGCTTCACACACGTCTCACAGCCTAAGCTGGTGCAATCAAAGCCAAGACGGCAAGAGCATTCTTCGTTAGAGGTTGACGTGCATTTTTTTGTGACCTCTGTGCAATGGGAGAGTACATGCATCAGCTCTCAGTTTTCATCATGGGTCCCCATGTCAGCCAAATAATGAATGAATGCATTCAGAAATACAACAAATTGAAACCCCTACATTGTCTGTGTTATAGTTTGATAACAGTAGCTGATCGACATGTTTATCCTTGAGACAGAGACAAACAAAGTGTCTTCTCTGAGACTAAGGAAAATGTCATGTTGAGGTAGGCAAGGTCCACTTTGATTGAAAAGTTTCAGAAAGCCAGCTTGTGAGCCATGAGATACATACCATGTTCACAAGTTCGACACTCATGGCAGTAGCCAGATTCTAAGAAATGGTTTGGCAGACGACAGGGCTGACACTCTCCCGTGGAAACATGCTGACCTGTGAAAAGAAGGACAATGCCATAGAAGCTTTTTTATTCATGAATTTGAGTTTTTCCTAGCACAATTGTTACAGTAGACAACCTGCAAAGTGGAACCTGCACATTATACATATATGGTGACATTCAAGGGTTAAAATATTATATCATGCCGTCATAAACCCTTAAAAATATATATGGTGACAGTAAATACATTTGTAAAAAGAAATCACAACAGTCATGTTTTACCTTCTGGGCATTTCACAGACAGTCCTCCAATGCAATCAAGTATCAAAGTCCACACAAATATCCAGATACACCGAGTTAGTTTGGCATGCAATTTTGCACAGTCCATTTTATCTCACTGCGAACAATTGAGTTCAGTCTTGAACTTCGTTACTGCTCCTCCTGCCTGTTTTGGTTTTAAAGCATGTTCCATTATGACGTTGCATGTGGTCAGTATCATACTCGCTTCCTCACACAAACACAGACACACAGACACGCACACATGCCCACTTGCATCCACAGCACTGAGAAATATAGCGGTTCCTGACCTCACAGATAAACTACAGATCTCCGTGAGACAGGGATGACACCAATAGGGTTACAGCCTATGTCGAATTCTTTCATAAATAACATTGGCAGGGATGTTTATGATGAAAACTAGCGAGTCAACAACTTTCCTAACACAACAAAACATCAAGCAAGTGTACACGTGACATATAGCAAGACCATTTTGCGAGTGGTCTCACCAAAGTTACAAAGTTACCAATGTTACTATGCTCCTTGGTGCAATGACTTATATACTTATATTATCATGACTATAATTTACCAGAATATATGTAGCCTAATAATCATCTCATCAGTGTCACATTTGTGATTAAGCTTTTAGTCTCAGACCAATGGTTAAAGGTTGTCTTCCTTAATCAGTCTGTTGTTGATCCCCACTCATTGTTTAACATACTGTTAAGCATAAGAACCTAATCTTTTAATTTATAGAAAAAGGCTTTATCGTTTCACTTTGTCATTTACTTTGACATTTGAGTTTGGCAGTGTCACTGACAGAACTGAAACTGAATCAGTAGGGGTCCCCACGTCTGACAGACAGACCACAGTTTTGTGACGTGTTTCACGTCAGATCGTGTGCAGGAGTGGTTCTTCCCACATGGCACGGTGGTATAGATATGCGATGACATTTGTCTCATCGTTGTGACGAGTCTGTGGTCTCATCTTGACAAATGACGCTAACTATACGGGGGGATTTGGTGAAAGACTTAGGCGTCTTGTGCGTTAAAGGTTTTGTGCTGTAAAATAATAGATTTCCCTCTGCACGGTTAACGCTGTTGGGGTTTCTGAGGGTGTTTATTTCATGATTGACTTCATATACTTCATATATTGGTGATGCATGTGAGTAGCATGTGCGTCATCTCAGCTCAGTTTTTGCTAGAAAAGAGGAATTGAAATATCAATCCAGTCTTTTGATCTAGCAGAGAGCAGTGGGATGTTTTTTGACAGGAGGGGATGCATTTTCACAATATGTTGCATAGAGTGTTAGAAAATGGTCTTATCCACAAGAAGTCTATTCAAATTAATATGGATTACATTCTGATTAATTGTTGAGGTAGAGAATGTTATGGCTGATAGTTTGATTTTGCGGTTGTATCTGTTTAGCAGTGTGGTCCGCATCTGTGGGCTGCTCTGGAGATCAAGCTGCTAGCTGCTTGAGTCATATTCAATATAATTGGATTAATTTCAGCATTCATTAGCAAAACAGAATAATTCCAGACCCTAGTGATTGTAGTGTGTATGGGTTGGTCAGGCTAGCATATGCGTATAGGTGGTCATATCCCTTTAGATTTGGGATCTGCCTGAGGCACAGACTCACCAGTTTTGGGCCACATAAGTAGAATATTTTGTCTTGAATTCAGAAGGGTGCATAGGCTTACATCATAGCCAAATACATTTAAACTCAATTTTTTTTTTTACAATTCCTGACATTTAATCCTAGTGAACATTTTTAGACTTTTATTTTAAGAAAGTGAAATGTCAGAATAATACTAGATTCAGCTTTTATTTCTTTGATCACATTCTCTGTAAATTCATTCTCAGAAGTTTACATACACTTAGTTGGTATTTGGTAGTGTTGCCTTTAAATGGTTTAACATGGAACAAACATTTCAGGTAGCCTTCTGCAAGCTTCTCACAAGAAGTTGCTGGAATTTTTGCCCATTCCTCCTGACAAAACTGCTGTAACTGACTCAGGTTTGTAGGCCTCCTTGCTTGCACACGCCTTTTCAGTCCTGTCCACAAATGTTATATAGGATTGAGGTCAGGGCTTTTGTGATAGCCACTCCAATACCATGACTTTGTTGTCCTTAAGCCATTTTGCCACAACTTTGGAAGTATGCTCGGGGTTATTGTCAATTTGGAAGACCCATTTGCGCCCAAGCTGACTGAAGCAGAAAGGCTCTCATCATATGTTGTGTCTAGTGACTGCTTAAATATTTGAACTTTGTGATTCTGATCTCAGGGTATGAAACTCCAGTAACAAAAAGAATCAAGAACAGATCTCACAGGATGTCAGAAAGATTGTCATCAGTGCCAGCTGTACTGTTCTTGGTGTTGGCCAGGGCTGCTCAGCACCATACAAACTCTATAATTCCAATATGCAGCCAATAAGTCATTTTGGAGTTTAAATAATAATGAATTTAGGAAAAGATAATGTATCAAGCCTTTATGACAATTGAGAACAAGAATGTTAAGGTAAAGTAGCACAGATTTGCATTCACACTTCCACAGAATGATGAGTCAGTTCTGAAAGACATTTGGGTAAGGAAGAATTCTATGTAAACCTGAGAAGACGCCTAAATGGAAGTATCTGCACACATCACAACCAGGCTTCCTGTCAGACTGAAGGCCTGTGCAAGCGTATGCATGTGAGGTAGGTTGTGGCTGTCTCTGAGAAAAAGAAAAAAAAAAACATTTAGAGGAACACCTACAGAAATTTCACAGGGGTGACAGTTTAAAAAGCAACTTTCAGATGTAACCAGTTTGTCTCAGAAAATAGATGCATGCATGCATGTAAAAAGAAACATGGTTTTTCTTTGAAGAGCAGAAAAGGTTTTTCTGTGCAGTTATTTGAAGAATACATGGAAATGCACACGCGCACACATTAAGTTATAATAAAAAAATAATGAATCTAAAGTGTTTTCTGGTGAGTTCCATGTTGAGAGTTTCACCATGAGAGCTTAACATCTCAATGTGGATTAATACTGAGTAGGGCTGCATCATAGTTATTCATATGCAGTGATGGCATACAGTGGGGAAAATAAGTATTTGAACCCCTAGCAAAACATGACTTAGTACTTGGTGGAATAACCCTTGTTGGCAAGCACAGACTTCAGACTTTTCTTGTAGTTGGTCACCAGGTTTACACACATCTCAGGAGGGATTTTGGTCCACTCCTCTTTGCAGATCCTCTCCAAATCCTTAAGGTTGCGTTTTCAATGGGAGGGAATGAGCCCAATATTCCACGTTACATGGCCCCATCCATAGTCCCCTCGATGCAGTGGAGTCGGCCTGTACCCTTGGCAGAGAAACAGCCCCAAAGCATAATGTTTCCACCTCCATGCTTGACGGTGGGGATGGTGTTCTTGGGGTCATATTCAGCATTCTTCCCCCTCGAAACGCGGCAAGTCAAGTTGATGCCAAAGAGCTTGATTTTGGTCTCATCTGACCACATCCTGTCTCCCAATCCTCCTTAGAATCATTCAAGTGTTCATTGGCAAACTTCAGACGGCCCTGTACATGTGCTTCCTTGAGCAGGGGGACCTTGCGAGTGCTGCAGTACTTCAAACCATTACGACGTAGTGTGTTGCCAATGGTTTTCTTGGTGACTGTGGTCCCAGCTGCCTTGAGATCATTCACAAGCTCCCCCTGAGGTTATTACCCTTGGGGTTATTCTGCACCTTTCGGATGATCACCGATACCACACGAGGTGATATCTTGCATGGAGCCCCAGACCTAGAGCGATTGACAGTTGTTTGGTGTTGCTTCCATTTACGAATAATCACACCAATAGTTGTCTGCTTCTCACCAAGCTGCTTGCCGATGGTTTTGTAACCCATTCCAGCCTTGTGCAGGTCTACAATCTTATCTCTGACGTCCTTGGTCAACTCTTTGGTCGTGCCCATGGTGGTGAGGTTGAAGGTGTGAAGTATGATTCTTTGGACAGGTTTCTTTTATACACGTCACCAGTTGAGATTAGGTGTACCTTGTTAGGCCTAATGAGGACTAATCTGTGTGCTTCTTAGACACATAACTGGTCATTGGGAGCCAGAATTCTTGCTGTTTGCTTGGGGGTTCAAATACTTATTTTCTGCATCAAATACAAATAAAGTCATACATGTTATAAAATGCAGTTTTCTGGATTTGTTTGTTGATATTTTATTTCTCACTGTTAAAATACACCTACCATTACAATTATAGATCACACATTTCTTTGCAAGTGGCCAAACTTGCAAAATCGGCAGGGGTTCAAATACTTATTTTCCCCACTGTACATGAGAAATGAACTGTTAAACTCCTGTCTTATTTATTAAATCAATGTGGAGTATTTGAAAATTGTGTGCAAGACAAGAAAAACAACCTTTATTCCTTCATTACCCTTTTTGTTTTCTCTGACCAGCCCATCACATGCATTCTATTACTTGGCTGAGAGCTCAGCATTGGCCTATGGAGGGAGACAATGTGTAGCATTTGAAGAACATACTGTATAACTCAAGATTAGCCCAGTAATGAGTGAGACATCTTTAACAAATGTTGCTCATTTAGTCGTGTACAGTTATACTGAGTTACTGTAAGTCGTTTTTTTTTTGGTCTAATTTACAAATTGATAGTTAAAAAAAGGCCCCAAGAATTCAATGATCAAGACTCTCACAAGCAATTTCTTTTGTTATCATTTTGTATTCATTGTTTAATTGAAGTTGACAATGTTGCAGCAAAAACAGCTGTTTACAGAAATCCAATAAATCATCTGACACAGGGCATTAGAGTACAGATCTCTCCAAAATGAAGGTAAAAAGCAAGAAGAACAACTTTAGAAGCAACCTTTAAAAATGCCTGAAAGGCAGAGACGGCAATAGATACTACAGAATTGTCTCTCCAGTGAAAGAAACATGAACACCCTGTCCATAGGGGAAATAGTGAGACAGAATGTACATGACTTAAAGTCAACAACAGAGTCTCCATTCCGATGCAGTTCTTTCTGTTTGGTCACAGTTTTTTGTTCTCAGTTGTCGACATGGTTTCGCAGAAGAGCAAGGTAGGAGAGAGAGAGCGCTTGGTTGTTTCCTGAGGTAGGGGAAACTCCCTGTTATTAACCGAGAGTTGAGAATCTTTCTCTGCTCTTTGTCTTTGTCTTTGTCTCTCTCTCTCTCTCTCTCTCTCTCTGTCTCTCTCTCTCTCTGCTACCTAAATGCTGCACCCACACTGGGGCCCAGCGAAGGCAGTGTTCTTTGTTTAGGGAACATGTTGTACCGAACTGCCTGACCTCATGTGTAGTGGCGTTCCACTGCACACACTCGATGTGTTGTCATATGTGGAGTTAGTAACATGAAGGTTTTTCCCTATAGGCATTTACTAGAATTCACATTTACATAAATAGGTTGGGATTGATAAAATATCAAAATGGATAGACCATAATCTAGTCACGAACATGAAAGAACGCTGACAAAATTCGACTTTTACATATTTTAAATTAAAGGGCTCTCCACAAAAGAGCCATACATCACTTAAATCATTAAAAAAAAATACGATTTCAGTATTAATGAAAAATACTCAAGAGTATACGAGCACACATGTGGGTAAAGTAACTAAGAACAACCTGTAATAAATCTCAGAAATGTGTCAAAAACCCATATGCTGGTATTTTTCCAGAAATGAAAGACATCTAAGAAGACAAATTGTTTTTAAAGTGATTATTGCATTTAAGTGTACAGTATAAAAACTGACGTAATCAAAAATGCGATAGCAGATGCTATAGATCTACAGATCTTACGCTTCCCTAGATCAACATTGTAATCCCACTCTTTGGATAATGTAATCTACATTCAAATGTATTAAATGATCAAAAAGATGCATGTCTAAAGTATACAAAACAGGTCACGCCCCTCTGTAGTAGTTTGTTTGGTTTTCTGTCACTGTTTCATTTCACAAGGGGACCCCGGAGATAACACCACTCTTGTGGTCTCAGTTTCACCAGGTTTTTTTTCGCTCACCAATTTCATTCATAACACCAATCCAAACAGAGTATGCAGCAGACAATCATGAACCAAATCACTCTCCTT
>NW_024880395.1:0-24987 GCF_900700415.2 Clupea harengus
GGCACTGTAGGCACATTCTGGGCATTGGTGGGTGCTATGGGGAGCCCATGTGGCATCCCCGAAGTAATCAAGTAATGACCAATTTGTGGTTGCTGTTGCTGAAGAGAGCCACCTGTTATCATGGACCCGCCAGCACTGCCCATCCCGCTTGTAGGCTGCTGCAGATGTGCAGACGTGGACAAAGAGGCTGGCTGGCTGGCTGGCAGTGGCACACCTCCGGGACCACCGACCATCTCCCCAGATGTCCCCAGCCCCTGAACTCCACTAGCTGGGGTGGGCACTGGTGAGGGCCCCTGGTTGACAGCCTGGCCTCCAGAGAGGTTAGCCACTGAATTAGTCTGAGCAGTGGTTGCAGCCAGGTGCTGCTGGTTGCACTCAAGTTGACATCCAGGTATCAGAAAGGGCTGGGCCGCAAGGTGATGCCCCAAGGGGAGCTGCTGAGGTGGGGTGGGCTGCTGCTGCGGTGCCTGGGTCTGATAGATGAGTGACTGGGCCTGAGGACCAGGAGGCATGCCAGGAGATTTCTGAATGTTTATGGTCTGTTGGGAACCATTCGGGCCAGGCATGAGTAGATTCTGCAGCTGAACAGGATGTGCAGTACCCTGCATCTGCTGCTGAGTAGTCACAGATTTATTATTGTTGCTGTTAGAGTATGCTTCATGAGTCACAGAACCTGAAATGACATGGTGCTGGCCAACCCCATAGTTTTGTTGCTGCTGCAAGTCTGAGTGAATCATGTGAGAAACTGTAGGTAGAGCAGTTTCCGCACTGGGATCAGGACCATGTCCAGAGAGACCAGACGGGGCCACACTGGATCCCCCTGTGGCCCCAAGCCCACTGTCCCTTTCTGCACCAGGGTCAAATGTGCTGTTGTGTCGTATTGTGTCTACATTTCTACTTATAACAGATCCCTCTGGGTCTTTCTCATAGAACTCTGTGCAAGTCCACCTGCCTCTCCTAAAGGGCTCACCAGTACCATGGTCTAATTTAATTAGCCTAAAACGTGAACTGCAGCTAGCAGTAGTAGTTGTTGTAGAAGCACTCACTGAGCTAGTCGAGGCCGACCGAGACGTGGATCCCGACACGTTACCCGCCCCTACACTGGGGAGAGGCGCTGGCTGTTGCACGGCCCCAGCTGAGGGGACAGAAGTTTGAACAGTCGACACCCCTGTTATAGGAGACTGATTACTTACATTGGGAACACTGTTCGCTATTACATTTCGAAAAGGCGGTCCGATGTTAAAAGTGCCCGCTGCTGAGGGTAGCTGTCTGGCTACATGTGTAGGTGCAGCTTCGGACTCTCTGACGTTGTTAAATGTTTCCTCCGAAGAGCTGTCACATACCTCAGGTTCGAAAGCAGTTCGCGACACATCGAATATTTCCGAAGACACATCCTCTGTTCGTGATTCGTCTGGGTCGTCCAAGCTTTCGGTGTCGTCTGCTGCGCTGTTGGCTGTCACCTGAGCTTGTGTCACACTTGTGATCTGAAAACAACTCTTCTTTTTTGCAGGCATTTTAGACATTTTGAAGACTTACTATTCACTTCTTCTCACGATCTCTCCGGTGAAATCCAAACAGATTGCTCTGCGTCTTTTATATTGTCCCGATACGCGGTAAGAGCAGCAGCAAACCAACGGTTTTCTATCTTTTAGCCAGATTCAGCGTCATCCTTCTTCCTTCCCTCTCCTGTTGCATTACGACTGAGGTCGATTAGGGTTTGATAGGCCGACCACATGAAGTTCTCCAAAGCAATAGGCTGTTGAATTTCTTCCAAATAGCAAATTATTCGTCCAAATAGAGTCCAATGCGTTGGCCTAACGGAACCGGCCTGCTACGCAAAATAATTTCCCGTGTCCGTAGTTGCCAGAAGGCCGCTGTCGCAGATGTACCTCCGCAGCTGCAGCAGCTACTTTAGTCTGAGGCGGGCCCGTTCACAGTGCCTCTCATTTAGCTAGCTAGCTTCTGCACTTGTTTCCTAAAAATAAGTACACGGAATTACTTTCCTACATAGCACTTTCATTCTCGCCCTTGTCTTCGAATGCAATGACTGACAATAAAGTATTTATCGATTTGATACACGAGAAAATCTCCGTACTGAGAAAGCTGCTCACTATACTCCGGACATCAGGGTACGAAATTCTTAAAAATCGCCTCCTCCTACAAGATGGCTATGCAAGTTCGCATTGCATGCCGGGAACTTAGCGCAACAGGCTCTACGTATGCACACAAGTCAGCGTCCCCTTCAGGAAAATGAATAGGCCTACATTTTATGTCTGTGTCGTTGGGCAGTTTTATACAAATTAAGTTTTTAAAAAAAATATGAAAAAAAAAGGAACTCCACTTTTACTTTACTCCATCGACCTGACCTTGTGACTAAATGTATTGTCAAGAGTGGTTGATTCCATACAGGCTCGCCTGAGTTGATTGCTGATCTTTGTTCAGGGGGGAAAAAATCCTGATAGGCAATACTATAGAGCCTTCTATTTTCCATATGGTTTATGGCATAGCCTGAACAGCATTTCTCGACAGCCAATTATGAGAATCTTATCTGGCACCAAATGCGTTGTGAGGCATTTAGGGTTAATCTATTATTTGTAGGACAAGATAGCCTCATTTTTTGTATAAATTTGAAGTTTCCCAGGATATTATCTATCTATCTATCTATCTATCTGTGGTATTTCCAGCACAAGATACATTTGTCAGCAAAACTGCAAGCAATCTAATTTTGTTTGATATAGAAGCAAACTGGTTTAGATGTGGTGTGTCAACCGTGTACAAATTAAGATTGAATGCTCAGAGAAAACGGAATGACGTTAAAACGAAATATTATACTAGATGCAACTTTAAGGCTCCGTTATTTTTCTACGACTGCGGGACCTATCTTCTATTAAGTTCGCACGACGGCATCAAAGTGCCATGGGATGTCCTTGTCAGATAGCCTATGTCTTCACGTAAAAATCAAACATTGTCAGTGCGACATAATGTCACTACGTAGGTGTCTACAATTTACATCTTATATTTCTAGGCTCAATGCTTTGAATTTAAATCAATTTAAATCAGATTTAAATTATATTTCGCTCAGAGTGACGTAGTATATTAAATCCTCAGACTACACAAATATGCACTCATTTCTTTGAGCCTGATTAACTAAATATCCACAAGCTCTCCCACTGTAGCCTGTAATTTCTAAAACTATTGCCGCATTCAAGTAGAGAAAATTCGACTTGAAATTTGTAAACACATTTAGGGTATGCGCACACTGTAAGTGCATTTTGTTGCGTAAGGCCTACCAACTATTACGTACAACTGTTTTCTTGTTAGTTTTGACACAGTGCCTCTTCATACTTTTTCGCATGCAGTTAAAAGGTTTTTGGGAGATTTAGACTGTTTATAAATACAGGCCTATATAGCTAGCAGGCTGTTCTAATCATTACTGATCATTTAAAACGCAATTGTTTGAACTGAAAATGCTGCGTGAGATATTTTGTTACACGTGGTTTCACTAACTAGGCTATCAAATATGGCCTTTATCATTTAATTTGTGTCAATATAACCTACAGCCCACCACTTCTTTAATTGTATATCATCTGTTTGATCACGTTTCATTCACCACTCTTACATTTTACGTATGACAATGCATGTCTATTAACGTGGTCTTTGTGGACTTGCTCATTCACAGACAGAACTTTAAGTGAGCTTCAATAATTGTATTTCAGGCATCAATTCTTCCGCTGCTGCTGTAAACTGTCATAAAGCGGAAAGTGACCGCATAACTGCCAGGCGGAGTGATCTAAATAGGGCTACACCCTCTCTTGGCGCTGTCTGATTACATCGGCTTTCTTCACTGCCCAAGGCAGGACTTGACTGTGCGCAGGATCCAAGAAAGAATTGGAAACTCCTACATTATTTTCGGACTATTGCACGAACATTTCTTGTTTGATATTTCATTCTTTTATTTTGCCTTCTGTGAAGAGTTTTCTAGCTACGTAAAGGTCGTTAGTATGTCTTGGCAAAGCTACGTGGACAACCTGATGGCTGATGGCAGCTGCCAGGATTCCGCCATTGTTGGGTACACGGACGCAAAATACGTTTGGGCAGCACAAGCCGGTGGTACCTTTTTTAACATAACGGTGAGCCTTTGAAATTTTAGCATATGAATGCAAAAAACAGCTAAACCAAGGCCATGTACAATATTATAAGTCATCCACGTTATGTGGTATCGCTAGTAAGATAGCTAACGTCATGTTCAGCACGCGTTCAAGGGGTGTCTGGCCCGCGCCGGTTTTCCGCCGGCAGTTAGCTGTTTATCAATTGCCCCTCTTGAATAACTCGTGTGAAATTTGCAATGCCAGTTTTTAATGTTTAATACATTTTTAAACCATAGTTGATGCTCCCCATCGGTATCATGACAAAGTGATCTTCGAGCGAGACAAGCGTGTTATGCTAACCGCTAGTGCATCTTAACGCGTATTGAAATAATTTTGCTTGTAGCCAATTCAGGCCGCTCTTTCGTAGCCAAACAGTGATACGAGCATGCCTGGTAATGGGGCCCGCTAAGATACCTATCCTAGGATAGCTAGCATTGAATAACTATTGATGAATTGAAAGGGTACACAGGGCAAATTGTGACACCCTCTCTATGTAGGGACCTTGGAACAATATTGTTTTATAACTTAAATATCAAATTAAGTTACCATTAGTGACTTGTGCCGTAAGGTTGCTAGTTGGATAGCATACTTAGTTCAGAGGCTGTCTGTCGAACGCCGGAGTAGACCTGGCCAACTGGCTACGATACAAAACGTTCAGTATCTCTGCAGTTTGCGTTATCAGTTTGCGCATTGAACTCCAAGTGTCTATCCAGCTAAGGATTCGCGTTACCTCCACACATCCCAAATCCCGAAGTGGGAATGTACTGATTGAACTTCATAGACCAAAAGAAGTTGAATGCACAGCCCCTTCAAGTTGACTTCCATGCTAACGTTAGTCGCTTTCACGGTTTGGTAGCTAATGCTTGCTAGCTAGAATAATAATGACTGGACTAGCCGGCTTAGTATGGATAGAGACGTTTGATATGAGCCTGAGAATCCACTCATGTTCTCTGTTGAGAACAGCAAATTGACCTACCGGATTGATGGGTTTTGTTATCTTATATTTTTAAGTAAAATAGACAGTGTCTTTGCGATAAACTGCATTTTGTATTTGACTGAACATTTAGCCCGCTTAGCTAGCTTCAAAGATGGCGTCAGACCGCTGCGGTTCAGCTCATCTTTTAATATTAACTTCGATTTTATCTATTGTGGTGGTTTACACAAATGTCAGCTGCCAAATTGGCGTCAGAGGTAACACCCTGTCGGATGATGCTATTGTATTACCTGTTGGTAATATAAATTGCTTGGGGGTTGACACTGCCGGCTCTTGGCCCCAAAATAAATTCGTCGGTTCCTCCATTTTGTTGTAGTTGGTTAGCCGAATTGCTAATGTTATTTTATCTTTTTGTTAGGACTTAATAATTGCTTGCTTGCAGTTTTGCATGAACAATGTAGCTAACCCCACTAGGCCATGTTACGTTAATTTAAACATTTGAACAAGTCATAGATGTGATATAAAAAAACAACCTGAAAAGTAGCTTGCTAACATGATGGCATGTTTGATTACATTATTATTGACGTTAATCAGAGTTGTCAGTGAAAGTTTACCATAATCAAAACTACTGAATGGTTGTATGTTGTCAGTTAATGTAACGTAAGTGAGTCTTAATAATTGATACTCGCATCAATTGGATGCAACTATAGTGGATGTACTAAGGGTTCTGTCACGTCAGCCAGCACCCTTTTTATGAATCGGACCCTGCAAGTTTTTTTTGTATTAGCTTAGCAGCACATTAAAAGCGACTGATGAACTTGACTTAAGGATGAAATTATGCCACTCCCGTTTCTGTACACTTGTTATGGTGTGTAATGTTCACCTCACTCGCAAATGCCTTTTTTCTTTTTCCTGTTTAGCCAGAGGAAATAGATGTCATTATTGGAAAAGACAGAGAGGGATTCTTCACCGGTGGCATGACCTTAGGTAAAAAGAAGTGCTCTGTTATCAGAGATAGCCTTCTAGTTGATGGGGACTGGACAATGGACATCAGGACGAAGAGCCAAGGTGGCGAGCCAACATACAACGTTACTGTAGGCAGAGCTGGCAAAGGTAAAGTCTCCTGCAAAGCGATAAATGGTGTTTCATGTTCACGATTTGTCTCCAATACATATAGTGGAATGAAAAGAACATGATTTGCTTGTGTAGCCTTTCATAGACCTCCAGGAAGTTCAATTATGCTCAGCTATGTTGTTGTTTTGGGTGGAGGTGGAGCCATGTGGGTCAGTTGTAAATAACTGGTCTGGGTATGCAATGTGTTGCAATTCCTACTATTAAATGTTATTGTTAATTAACTTCTATATACAAATCAAGGACTAGAATCTCCCCAGAACACTACATAGGCTAGGGCTTCTCAGCTCTGCATGCACCCTGGATTATTCTTTCATAAAACAAAGTCCCATGCTACATTTAACTAGTTGTCAAGCCTAGACATTTGCACTTACAATTGTCTTGCTAGTAAATTAAGTATGTGATGTCACAAATATAACTAGCTTGTTTATTCTAGTATAATCACATGGAATAAATATAATATTGGCTTTTAAACAGTAAGTATTCTCCTGTTCTGTAATAAAAGGCATAGCCTATTAAGGGGTCTGAAGGCCCAGGTGAACATGTATAGTAAACATTAATAATCCCATATATATACATTTCTGCCTTAATGATATTCAACTGTTTAATCTTAATTTTCTGAACTGTTCAAGATAGAATAACAACCCCAAATAAATCCTGTTTCCACTCATTTCAATGATCCCCTAGTGATGGGCTGTGTCTGTATGACAGCTGTTCACTATAAGATGCATTTAATGTTTAATAGGGTGTGATGATAATTCAGCACGTCAGTTGCAAATGCATCACATTGAGCACTGAAGTGTATCTAGTCACACTTCATGCACCAGCTTATTTTTTTCATGCATTTACAGGGAAGAACAGGGTGTAAGTTAGCGTAGTACAACTCTTTGCCTGGGTATTCCATTTCTCACTTCCTCCCTTTTCACTACAGAAACTACACCACTTGATCTGTACCTTTCTTTTTGTGTGCTAAAATCATTTCTCTGAACTTGCATGTTTTGCATGCAAACTGCATGTGTTTTAAAAAGCGGTCTCGTTAACCCTTGTTGTAATTCCTACTGTCCTGTTTGATCTCTCCTTAACCTCTGCATTTTCTCAACTTTCCCTTTTCTCTATCTCTTTCTCTTCCAGTCTTGGTGTTTGTTATGGGCAAAGAAGGGGTCCATGGAGGCGGATTGAATAAGAAGGCATACTCAATGGCAAAATACTTGAGGGATTCAGGGTTTTAGTGTAATAAAGCTTGGTTAGTTTTACGTGAGGGACAGTAATGAGAAAAAGCTTTGCTGTTGAGGTTTCTCTCTGAAAACAGTTAATGTCTGGGGGGTGGGGGGTGGGGTGTTAAAATCTTTGTCACCTTATTTGTGTCCCTCAGCAGGGGGTGAACTTTTTTTTTTTTTTTTTCCTTTTCTTTTTTTCTTCAGGTTTTGTTCATTTGTGGTCTTTTTGTTTCCTTGTGTACTCTAGCATTGGTTTTAGTCATGGGAAAAGAAGGTGTCCATGGAGGGCAGCTCAACAAGAAAGCCTATACCATGGCTGAGTACCTGAGGAAATCTGGATACTAAAGTGGCCCCTCCCCATCCACCCACACAGCAGCGCACTCTTTAAGCACATCTTTATCCCCAACATGTTGACGGCACTACCAGGCTTGATTAGCAGATGCATTGTTGTCTGTCTTTTGGTTTTGTCCCCCGCCCCTTTTTTACAAACATTTTATTTGTCTGTCACCTTCCTTCCCTTCTCTAGCCTATTGCTGTTTAAAATTATCCTGAGTTGTCAGTTCTTATCCTGACAGCTGTTTGTCGTGCCACACTAAAAATGAGCATGTTTGATGGTTTTGGGGGGCAGGTTGGTTGTGCAGGCATTTGGTTTGATTTCAGATATTGATAAACACCCACAATTTGGACTTTTAGCCAGAAACATTTTGCAATTTGATGTGAAGCTTAGTCCCATAGTTAGTCTAATGGTGCTGCACATAACAGCTTTGGGTAGATGTTGTTGCCTCTCGAACGTTAAGAGCCATTCCTGAGCTCTGATGGTCTTCCTGTTGTACAGCATGCCACGGGAGGGTTTACTGCATGCATATCTTTAGGTGAAATATCATTCTTTTTCTTCCATCTGACCCATTTCATCATACAGTACCATTGAACTGTTATTTGTTTACCCTACAATTGTAGTCTGCCTCAGGAGCGAAGTCTTCAAAAGTCTACCCACCCCATCTGACCCTCCGAACCCTCATTTGATTAGTGATGCCTTGCATCAGATACTTTTGCTGTTGTGATCGGACGTGGTCTTTTAAGTCGTTGTTATAATGTTGGAATGTGTCGGTGTGATGGCAGATCAGCATTTAAGAGGGGTTTACTTCCCTCCAAAGAGCCTTGGATCCCGGACTGTACAAGGACATTCCACCGCTACGATGGCTCAGGCACTTAAATCTGTTTTGCCACTTCCTGTACCTTTTTTTTTTTTTTTTTTTTTTTTTAACAACGTGCTGCCATCCCAGTGTAACTGTTTTTTGTGTCCAGTTTTCTCTATAGGACCAATTTTTGTTGCATCAAGGGGTTTACTAACAGGATTGCTTTAAACTGTTGTAAAGGGTGACTGCTCGCTTAATCTGTTTGCTGACTGAACATGTTAAACACATAATCACTCATGTTGTAACACTAAACTTTACAACTCTACTAGTTCACATGACTGTAAAAAAAGGTTTAACTTGACATGTCTAAAACAAATCAGTGCTACAAAGAATATAACACTTAATACTTGATCTTCACTCATGAATGTCATAAGTGGATGGATTGGCAGTCAGTTTCAACTTTGTCATGAGTTACTGTAAATGCATTTGACTGTCCATTCATGATGTGCAGGAAACCATTTGGAATTTATTGCCTTGTGCTCTTCTCATCAAATGCAATGTATGGAACTGTCATAGCACGGTACAAAACATTAAAAAGACAAAAAATATAAATATGAAACTGAGATTGTGTACACTAAATTTTCTGGGTGGTGTTGGTTGGAAATAAGACCACTGTAGTCAGTCTTGTGGAAAATCAAAGGACAAAAAGCTGTATCCTGTGCCATAATGTAGATCTGTTGCTACTGTGAGATGGATTTTAGCTGCCTTGCAAGGAGTACCTTCTTCAATGGCACTTACTTTGGGATATTGGCGTTAAAAACTCAAACTCTTCCAGGGATTGTGGAATATGTACAGATTAAAATTAAACTTGTCAGTTGTCACCATGTTTTTTTGTTCCCTTTTTTCATACAACTGAATACAGTGGAGCAGTTGATAATACAAATATTGTTTTCATGGAGAAAATGCCATGATTTATTAATCACCTTGTTTACAGACAGATCAAATAAATGTATTCCAACCAGAAGATATGTGGTCGTAATTTAATGTTTTGTTTTTGAAGCTTTATCTTTTGTGAAGTGATTATATATAGGCTAAAAATTTCAGGAGAAAACGGTAATAAACAGTCCGTGGTTTAGGGCCTATATAGTAACCAATGGTTACAGAAGAACAGGATAAAACTGATGACAAAATATTGGTTAACAAAAGGGAGAACTTGGTGCACATTTACACGTCTCGCATTTATGATGGTAGTGACACTGCTTGTTCTGTTGATCATAAATGTTGTATTTATTTATGAGTAGATGTGACTCAAACAAGTAATTTAGCCTTTAGAGGTAGCTGTTGGTTTGCTAAAAGCAAAATCATTTAGAGGACTGTAGGGTAGTTGAAATGACATGAGGCCAGCTGTAAGCAAGTACATGTATCTGTTATCAGAATATATTACATTTGAAAAGTGGAGATCTCATGGGTTAAGTTAAGGTTGTGTGGACAAGGCCATAAGCTTTGTGTGCACTGTACATGTATTATGCCTCTGCAGATTGTTTTATATTTGATGCAGTTCCACATTGAAATCACATTTGGACAGTTTTCCAAATAGTTTAAATAGATAGTTACAATATCGAGATGCAAAAATCAGGATTAGCAGATGTTTTAGTACCTGGGGCATGCTCTGGGTGTGCAACAGTTGGGGGTATTGCAAGTGTGTGGTTTAGTGACAAACCTGGGTAACTTAAATCAAAGTGGTAAACCTCCTGAAAGAGGAGCCCTATAGCTTTGTTTTAGTAGGAGAATAAAGCCATAGGGCTATTCTAATAGGTTAACCACTCTGAGTTAACTTACCCAGCTTTGTCACTAAACCATGTAGGCTACTGGAATACCCCCCAGGTCTTCCTAGGGAATCACAGCCCACAGGACCACGTCAAGTCGATCTGACACTTTTTTGTTGTTGTTTTAAGAGCTCTGGTTTACGGTGTCTATTGACCCGAGTTCAGTCCACTCCATAATAAATGGACTAGCCTACTTCACCCATCGCACATTACCCCTCGCACCATTATCACTTCTTGCATGGTGCCCCATCCGGCAGAGCACTGTCCAGCACAGCAGTGGTGATTAGACTGAGTTAGCTTAATAGTGAGTCCAACCCGAGGCCTTATTTCAAACATCAAATAATTTGAGAAGTATACGGCTATTAAGCAAAACAGAAAGGACGATATTTAAAAAGCCTTAGTATTATGTCAGTAAAAAAATTGTTCATATCAAAGAGGCATTACCTATGTCACACATGCTCATATCAAGCATGAAACCTCAATAAATCCTTTAATAGCCTAATAAAAAGTGCTCGATATCAAAAGTCATTACGCAAATCATGGGCCCTTGAACGTACAAATATTTCTAGCATAATTGAACGCGAGAGTTAGTAATCCTAAAATAGCACAATGTTCTATAAATTATGCACAAATTGCCCCTTACTCAAAAGCTGTCACTTCTGAGTGAGTACAAACTTGCATAGCTCTCTGACCTTGACTATGGTCCCCTAGAATAACTTTGTCAATGCATTGACCAAAGTATAACAGTTGGATGACTCCAATTTCCTGCTGAATAAGGACAAAACTGAAATAGTCATATTTGAAATAATCAGTATTGCTGTTCATCTCAACACCAAAATATAAACCTTGGTGATTTCACGCCTTGACTACTGCAACGCCCTCCTAACGGGCCTGCTGGTATGTGTGGTGAAACCACTACAGATGGTCCAGAACGCGGTGGCGCGTCTGGTGTTCAACCAACCGAAGAGGGCACACGTCAGCCCGCTACTCATTGAGCTCCACTGGCTGCCTGTAGCTGCTTGCATCAAGTTCAAGTCACTTATGCTTGCTTACAGAGTGAATGCTGGTTCTGCTCCCACCTACTTAAATGCTTTTGTAAGGGCAAATGTTACCCCCAGGATGCTGCCTTCGTGTAATGAGCATCGTTTAGCACTGCCGACTGTGCAAGTACGGCAATCTAGATTATTCTTATTCGTAGTTCCACGTTGGTGGAACGAGCTGCCTAGCACTACCAGAGCAGGGGCATCCCTCTCTACCTTTAAGAAGCTCTTGAAGACCCAACTCTTCAGAGAGCACCTCCTCTCCTAACGTGCACCCTCCTCTCCCTTCCTCTTCCCTTTCCTACCACTCCGTATCCTTCCTCGAATGCTATCTCCTCTAATTAGTACTTAACTCGCACTTACAGTAGTTACATTCCTGCACTTTTTAATTTCTTATGTAAAATAGTATTTATTGTTACACTAGGTCTCTATTGCTCGTAGCTTGATTGTTTTCTTCTTTGTACGTCGCTTTGGATAAAAGCATCTGTGACTAAGGGCCTCATTTACTAACATTGCGACCGCAGCTTAATCTGCGCTTTTGCCAAACCGCATATACCGCATGGTATTTTTCCGTGGTATTTAGAACCTCGTCGTAATCAGCGCCTAACACCGCCCATTAGTGTTATTTAGCGCTCTGCTAAAATAGGGAAGGAAGAGCCTGCGTGTTCCTGCCACCATGGATGATGAATTAGAATTAGAGCTTTTGGTTCACGAGGTTACAGCAAACTAACCCGGGTAAATATAGAAACTCGTAAATATTTCTCCGTTTAGCCCTTCCGTCCACACTAAAAGTTGTGATCACTTTGAATTCAAGACTGTCTTTTATTGGTGAGCTGATTTGGGGAAATTAATATTTTCAGCGAACATTGAGTTTCTGGGTTGCTATGGTTACCCCCAGGGTGCCTGTGCAGTTTCATATTAACGAGTTTATGTTCACAAGTTCATATTCACACATATATTAGTTAATCACACACAGACAACTGCAAACTGTTAAGATGGTTCCCTAAGCTAGAGATAGCTAGGATACTTAATAGCCAGGTTAACTGCTCCATAGCATCCCGTTAAATAGTCTTGTAGGAATACACAACACCCCTTACTTTAAAACGGCGTATTCCAGCACTGAAAACCAGGCTTTTCAAAAACGCTGCCATAGGCGGATACATTTGAAAACTGGAGTTGTAGCCTGGACAGGGGAACCTGAAGTTTTCAGACGTTTGGTTGCCATGGCACTGGGGGTAGCTTGCGCTCTAGAGGCTATAACGTCAAAATAAACATGGAAGGTGAAATGAATATGCTGCTCTGTCTCTACAATTTACTTACCGGTAGTTTAGTTAGTGTACTTCGAGTACAAGTACTTTTCCTGAAGATACCCGTTACTCCTACGCAGAAGGTGTGCACTGTACTCAGTGTGCTTTAAAATGAAGTGAAAATACGGTTTAAACCATATGAGCGGTGATTCTGGGTAACAGCTAGCTGGTGGGACAGTTTGTATATGCCTATATTAAATGATATATAAAAAATAAACATAAAAACAAATAACATTTCTGATGTTCGTATTTTTCAAATTTCTCGCAGGCACATAGTTTTCATTTAGCAGCTGATATGTCATGCTAAAACACCCCTTGTTTCGTTACTAATACACAATTAGGCGCACTTTACGCATCTCCTCCCATCTCTTTGCAACGAACACCCACTTTCCCTTATACCCTCCCAGCACCGGTAATCTGCGCTTTTACTCAGGTGCGCCTCCTTTGGAAATACAGTTTTATGTCCAAAAAGTGGCCCCTCGACGGGAAATCGTAAGAATTGTCCCCTGAAGCAATTCGAAATCACTTCAGTCAGCCCACTGTCTTCAACTATGTTGATGGGCCTATCGGCCGACAGTCACCGGCAACCCAAACTGCTGGTAGCAGTTGGTAACCTTTTCACGGACTGGTCTAGTTATTTTCCTAGAGAAGTCGTGGCGTGTGGGTTGGCGACCATCTAACCCGGGACTGCTTTCTGTCGGGTGTATGCATTAAGGTGATAACTTAAAGACGAGCTGCTTCTGTGATAGCGAAATTCAGCTTGACAAATGCTACATACAATTTTAGTTTTGTCGATTGTTCCGTCATTTTGCCTCTTAAACAGAAACTTTTCGCCCAACAATCCCTCAGCTCTCTCCATCTTCAACTACCGTCTCTCCTATCTAACTGATTGCAGGCACGCGGCGGTTTCGTGTCGGGGTCAACGCACACCGGAAGTAAACAAAGTTGCGTTAACTGCGTTAAAATATTTGATCGCATTAATCTAGGCCACAATAATCTCATAGATTAAAGCGTTAACTTTGACAGCCCTAAATAAAATCCATCATCATTGGGAATATCTTTGACATCCATCATTGTTCTTACCGGACAATCTGTGGCGATTGGCACCCATTAACTCAACCTTCATACAGATCCTTTTGGGATTCAGTCATCAGATCCCCCTATTTTATAATGTGGCATGTTCCAGATCTGCATAAATTATAAACATTCATAACATTCACAACAACAATAAAGGAAGAACGAAGAAAGTTTGTTAATTTGCTCCTTCATCTAGACATCCACAGATTAAGAAGAAAAGATATAGGCCTAATAAAAATATAGCCTTACTGTTGGCCTAAAATGAGTAGAATAGAATAGCCTGTGCCCAAAGATTTTCTTAACAATCAATGAATACGTAGAAATGAAACATAATAAAGCACAGAAAGTCAGATAAAGCAACAATTGATCTATATGCTCAATAACTCTTGGGTATGGCGTTACTCTTGAAATCCCATTGAATAAATCACCACAGGGAATGATTTCTGTCGTCATCGTTGTTGTTGACGTCCATGTCCTTCTCCATTTGAACAGACTGTACATCGCTAATTTTACTCTTCTTAACTATGCTACTCCAAAAAAAACTCGCAACACCATTGCGACAGTAATGCTTGTGTAGCGGGATTGGAAGTATTTCCGGCTGGAGGAGGAATCGGTCACTCGTCAACGAAATGTTAAAATAAAAATGTATCTTAGTGGGGTTTTTATTTTATTTGGCTAAACACAATTTATATATGTTATATCCATCATAAGCACAATAAACATTTTTTCAACCCACCAGCAACCCCCTTTTCGCGCTCCTGCTTATGAAACTTCATTTTCACAGAGTGGTGCCGGTCCAAGTGTTTTGGACACCTTATCATGCATGGTGAGTCTATGCTAGTATTTGTTACAATACAATTGTGAGTGCAGTACAACACATGCTGTGCTCTTTTGTTTTGTTCCATGCCATACACTGATGTGAGCATGTCTGCATGCTAGGAGATGTTAGATCCTTTCATTAAACAATGCGCAAAAAAGTGTATTACACAAACTATGAGCAAATAATACAAATTCAAATATCAATGCAATGATACTTACCCACTAACCTTGTCATGGCAAGACCAGACACAAAGCTATTCACTTGCTCCACCTCCTCACCCAAGGTGGAGCCTCTGCCAACCTGGTTCCCACCTCTCCACTTGATCTAAAAACATAATGTATGTAGTGAATGTGAATCAACAGTGCAGTACAGAAGTACTGAATTACTGTACTGTACTGAACCTGGTGATGGTCACGGATAAACAAACACAAAAGCGGAAACAATTTGACCTCATTTACAATCATGCACCTTGTGGGCTTCAGGTCCATGAAGTGCAAATATTCTGGACATGCAGAGGTCATGATGTGGCACAAGTGTGGCACAAACTTGCATGTGACATCCATGCATTAAAAAAGTGATCTGCTGCCTAGATGTTACCTCATCCATAAGTATTGAGGGGGACACATGCATTTCCCCTCGAAAATGATTGAGGGTCCTGTAGGACGTAAAAAGATGTAACCTATCAATAAGTATATGGACTGCCATTTTAAAGAAGCATGTCATGCGCAAATAAAAAGAAATCAAGGCTGTTGCTGGTTTTTCTTCATGTCTCCTTTGCTGCCATGCAGCTCAGCCTCAACACAATGACCTTTGTCTGTCACCTGTACATGAATTGAGACTTAATGTCTGTGTTGAGTATTACTGTTCATTAGGGGTGTAAATCTCTCATGACAAAGACGATCCGATTCGTATCTCGATACATGGGCACGATACGATACAAGAAAAGATGCATGTTGATAAAAACGATTCAGTACGATTCGATTCGATGCGATTCGATGCAGTTCAATAATTGAAAACAGTTGTGTTGTGATGAAACAATGGACCTCATTCTCGAACATTTTCTTAAGTGTCTTATTAACAGAGAGTATATTATGTAAGGGATAATGTATTGTCCGGAGGTCATTATCCAAAAATAAATCCCGACGGGGCGAACAACACCCCGACGCGCAGCGGAGGGGTGTTATTTCGTCCTGAAGGGATTTATTTTTGGATAATGACCGACGGACAATACATTATCCCGCTTATTATACGGTTACTTGCCAAAAACTATAGAAGACATTCCTCCAAAATACCTCTTTTTAATGATTTAGTTGCCGTTTCGTGATTTCCGCTAAGAAATAAATAGTTCTTCAAGCAAACAGAACTTTTAAGTTTCAGGTGTTGCGTAGCAACCCATTACTTGCTGACTTCAAATTACAATGAGTCTGTTACGTTAAATGACCGGACTACTTGCGGAATGATATGAAAGATGTGAATTAGAAGCAAAAAAACCCGTTGCCAATGACAGCGGTCAATATCTTTTCGCAGCGGTGAATATCAGGAAATATTCACCGGCGAACGTTGGGATGGCCCATTCAAATCAACGGAACTTTTTGGAACATTCTGAAGAGCCGTATAATAAATATTATTATTTATTAATATCTTCTTACCAACCTCAGAAAAGATCTCCGATGGATTCATGAACGCTTTTCTTAATTGAAAGCGCTTTCTCATGCACCTGAACTAGCATAAAGAAACGCCCCGCCAGCTCCTTATTAGGGCATGCTAGTTTAACCTGCACAGGCAAGCGAAAGCAACTTCAGAGACTGATCAAAATCATTTCAAAGCAAGCACCAGTAAACCCAGACCTAATTTCACCAGGGAAGAGGTGGAGGTACTGTTGCAGAATGTAGATGTGTCCATTCTATTCCACTATGTCTATATCCACGCGATTGAGTTTAGTGCTTATTTATTTATTTATTCACTGCCATTTGCAGTGTTCAAATAGCCTAGTGATTTTATTTATGTTAGGACATCACGATGGCTCGGTCTCGGAATTATGACTATAAATGTTAAACATAATTGTTAATGATACAAATATTCTCCTATTTATTATTATTATTATTATTATTATAATTATTTAAATCCGAGAATGTCTGTAGAAACACGCAATCAACAACGATGTATCTTCCTTGGCTGAAGTAGCTAGCATAGCATAGGCCATTGAAATGAATAGGGTAGCTAGCATAGCATTGGCCATTGAAATGACTACCGCAGCTAGTTGAAATCTGTCATTCTCTCCGGTCTTGGCGTTATTTGTGAGAATACAGCCTGATTGGTTTATGCTATGCGGGCTTTGGCCAATGACAGGCTGTAATTGTTCTGACAGATCAAATGCAACAGGTCAGCGAGTGTTTTGTGATTTGTGTAGCAAAAAAACGGAGAGACAAACGCTTGTGAACCGATTCATAACTTTTAAATCGGGCAAAGACCGGTTCATGTAATTTTAATACTGATACGGGACTTCACGCATCGATGTAGTCGTATCTTACACGCTAAAAACGGATATCGATACGTATCGGTTATTTTTTACACCCCTACTGTTCATGTCAATATTAACGCATACACGTGCACTTACATGGTCTGTCTTTTAGTGGATGTTTTCCACTGCTACCTCAAAGTAGGCACACTCAATTCAAATACATTTATTTCTATGGCGCCAAAACAATACAATTGTTTTAAGGTGCTTTACAGAGCACAGGGCCTAAACCCCCCCTTAGAGCAAGCACAATGGTGACAGTGGCAAGGAAAAACTCCCTGTTAATCAGGAATAAACCTTAAAGTACATAAGGGGGGCGGCAATTGCGCAGACGCAGCTTACGAAGACCATAGCAGTGATGACGTTTTACTACCCGCGCCATTGTAGATCTAGGCCTTTTAGGCATGTCCAATAGCTCATTACGACAAGGTTTGCTTAGGGATTGTATGGTACGCAAAATGATTTAGGAAGTGAGTGTTTCATATGCAAATTGTGACAAAATACGTTTAATGCGAAGTGCCTAGCCTAAAGCCCTCTGTCATTTAATTTAAATTTTTGATCCTCCAAAGAATATGAAGGTGTAACGGGAGTAGAACAGTGTTTACCAAACTTGTTTTAATTAATTAGGGGGGGGTTTGCGGTGTTAACCGTCTTTCACATGAGCCCGAGGCATTGACGAAAAAGGGCTCTGATGAAAACCGCTCCACCACTTCATATTTCTTCGCAATTTGTCGGAGATTTGTAAATTGATAAATGAATACGTCGTCTCTGCACAATATAAGTCAGTTGAGACTATATGGCGTGAAATGACATGCGGAAAGCAAAACATGTGTAGTGATAACACGCGAAATGACTTAAGATTTTGGTGCGCTATTGACATGTCGTTTGGTGCCATCTCACACTTTCATTAACTTCGACCTTCTCAAGCGAAGCATATTTAGCGCCTGCACACAAACACACGGTCCAATTAAACTTACTCAATGTAGGGGGCTGTCTTTTGTAGCTCAGGTGGAATGCACTTGTAATGAACCACTTAGCAAGTAGCCTACTTCAACGTCATTGCTACGCGAATGCAATTAATGCTAATTATCCAGTGAATTGTAGGCTTGCTTACACACATATAGCCTAAGATTTACACGGTGACGTGAGTATACAACACACTGAAGTGGTGTGGTGTGTGTGTGCGCGCAAACATTTTTATTTTGGAATGGCGACGATACAGCGGCAAAACGCACTGGTGTGGGTGTTGTGGTTTACACTTATCACTCTTGGTTGTTGTAGAAGTCTGAAAGATTTAAAAAAAGTATTACAATCTCAAACGACGGCTGGAGTCACTAGACAAGACGATACAATCCACGCGAGGAATTCATCGGAGCCGTCGATTGAACGGGTATTATACTACGGGCATTTAACTATTGGAGCCAAAAAGCTGAATCTGATTGATGAGGGAAAACCTATCGCTAGGGATACCGAATTGTTCGGCGGACCTTTTGATGACGACACTGATTATCAGTCCGACTCCTATTCCATGGGTGAGTAGTGGGTCCATGTCATTCTGAAGCCATCATAATCTGGAAAGGCAACCTTTTCTGTTACTGGCAGCATCATCAGTAAAATAAAGCGTATGTAATAGTGATGCAGTGTTAAGTAATATAAAGGGTTTTAAACTTTATTTGTTTAAGGTCAGAAGCTTTACAAGCATATCAGTAACATAATCACTACTCTAAACTAATGGTGGTCAATTTTTCATATCAGTAAAGGAATCAGAACTTGGTGTTGAAGGAGTGTTTAGCCAGGGGAACAAGAGGACCCCTGCTGTAGACCGATTACTAGGAATGAAACCAAAGGTTGAATGTGTTGAGGATTCCATGACCCTCAAACTCCATGGAGCTGCTTCTTCGCAGTTCTCTTTTCTTGTGGACAGAGGTAGGGCCTACACTCGTTTTGTAGTATTTATTAAGCACCACTGTCCCAGGTGGTAAGGATAATGGTCCACTGGTGGATTTTGGTCAGCACCCCACTGGTGGTCTGTTGGGCCACCATCATTAGTTTAACTGGTTGTGGACATTAAGAAAATGAGTTAGCAAGTCCTGGAATTTCTAAATCATATCCTTGGCCTAGTCTAGCACTAGAAGGCTCTCAAGTTGAAAAATGACTTGATCAATGAAATACTTGTATAACACACTTGTACATCTATAAAATGTGAAGGGTTGGTGAAGATTAATGAAGTATAAAAATAAATATAGAAAAAAAAGTTTTTAAAGCAAGTGGCAAAAAAGTGGGCCGTTTAAGTCACCAGTACACTACCTGAAAACCTATGCACAAAAGACCAGCGGATCGCCAGTTCTTCTCCCACTGGGTTGACCGTGGTCCACTGGCCTTTTGCTATCTGGATTTGATTCAGATTTTTCTCCTGTCCTTCTCTCTTCCCAGGAAATGCACACCCACTCTCATTATCACAAATGCCTTCAGTCTGTGGCTACTCTGTCAGGAAGAGCTGGAGGGATTTGGTTTTCAGTACACCGTATGATGGCTGTTTTGTAGCTGAAGAGGTACACAGTGCGATATTTTTTTCTGTGGTTGGTATTGAAAATGTGTTGCGATGCCATTTCTAATGTTAATTTCAAATGCTTTCTCAGGGGTCGAATTATGTATTACCTCTGTTTATCTATGGCTTGCCTGTGAGAATGGCCTGCCCAAGCATAGCTCCAAAGCCTCCCTCTGCGTCTTGCCACGTTAGTGGAATGACTGTGGAAATTGAATCCTCTTCCTCTGTTAAAGATGTTCATGTGAAGGGTAAGGGTCATGCCACTTCTGCTTGTGTATGTGCTCCAAAATGTTTGTCACAGTTTGCTTTACTACTTCAAAAGCCTTTGGTGTGCTAGCTTTGTATGTGAAAAGAACATATCTGGAGGGTATAACTATTTCTCTAGTCAACAGTAAGTGGGAGTCCTTGATGAAGATATCCTCCCAGTGTGGCTTCAGTGTTGTTGAACATCCTGAAGGAGTAATTATATCTGCCCCATATTTGCCGTGTATTAAAGAACAGGTATGATTTTAGGGACTGGAACAATTTGGGGTTTGTTAAAGCTGCTGTAAATGACTTGTTTCTTATATTTTTTAAGATGGTTAACTTTGCATTTTGATGACTCAATATGCTAGGAAGCAAACGATGTTCTTTCTACTTGCTGAATCTTGAATTTATGAAAACCTCATAACACTTACAATTTCTTTTCAGGATGGCATGTTAACCTTTGAGGTAGTAGCTGGGGGAGACTTCAAAATCTCTTGTCCATCTCAGCCTTCTACTATACATGCAATAGCCACTGCTCGTCCCGAATCCCCAACCACCGCCTTAGCTGGAGCCCTAAAGCCAGCACCTGTTGAGGATCCACAGCATCCACAAAGACCAGGTCCCCCGTCTACACAGGCACCTTTGTACCCAGTTTACCCTCAGAAACCAACACCGTTTGAATATCCTTCCAATAGCATGCCTCTTTATACCCCTGAACCTGTGCAGTCTCCAGAACAATTCCCTTTCTATCCGTACCATCCCGGATTTTACCTGCCTCACCCTCAGCCTGACCCTGCTGCTGCGAGCCCTAAACCGGAGCATTCCGTAGAGCCACAGAATCCACAAAGACCAGGTCCCCTGTCTACACAGGCACCTTTGTACCCAGTTTACCCTAAGAAGCCAGCACCTGTTGAATATCCTTCCAAAAGCATGCCCCTTTATACCCCTGAACCTGTGCAGTCTCCAGAACAATTCCCTTTCTATCCGTTCCATCCCAGATTTTACCCTCAGCCTGATGGTGCTACTGCGATCCCTGAACCGGAGCATTCCGTAGAGCCACAGAATCCACAAAGACCAGGTCCCCCGTCTACACAGGCACCTTTGTACCCAGTTTACCCTAAGAAGCCAACACCTGTTGAGGAGCCACAGCATCCACAAAGACCAGGTCCCCCGTCTACACAGGCACCTTTGTACCCAGTTTACCCTAAGAAGCCAGCACCTGTTGAGGATCCACAGCATCCACAAAGACCAGGTCCCCCGTCTACACAGGCACCTTTGTACCCAGTTTACCCTAAGAAGCCAGCACCTGTTGAGGATCCACAGCATCCACAAAGACCAGGTCCCCCGTCTACACAGGCACCTTTGTACCCAGTTTACCCTCAGAAACCAACACCGTTTGAATATCCTTCCAATAGCATGCCTCTTTATACCCCTGAACCTGTGCAGTCTCCAGAACCATTCCCTTTCTATCTGTTCCATCCCGGATTTGACCTGCCTCACCCTCAGCCTGATGCTGCTGCTGCGAGCCCTGAACCGGATCATTCCGTAGAGCCACAGAATCCACCAAGACCAGGTCCCCCGTCTACACAGGCACCTTTGTACCCAGTTTACCCTAAGAAGCCAGCACCTGTTGAGGATCCACAGCATCCACAAAGACCAGGTCCCCCGTCTACACAGGCACCTTTGTACCCAGTTTACCCTCAGAAACCAACACCGTTTGAATATCCTTCCAATAGCATGCCTCTTTATACCCCTGAACCTGTGCAGTCTCCAGAACCATTCCCTTTCTATCCGTTCCATCCCAGATTTTACCCTCAGCCTGATGGTGCTACTGCGATCCCTGAACCGGAGCATTCCGTAGAGCCACAGAATCCACAAAGACCAGGTCCCCCGTCTACACAGGCACCTTTGTACCCAGTTTACCCTAAGAAGCCAACACCTGTTGAGGAGCCACAGCATCCACAAAGACCAGGTCCCCCGTCTACACAGGCACCTTTGTACCCAGTTTACCCTAAGAAGCCAGCACCTGTTGAGGATCCACAGCATCCACAAAGACCAGGTCCCCCGTCTACACAGGCACCTTTGTACCCAGTTTACCCTAAGAAGCCAGCACCTGTTGAGGATCCACAGCATCCACAAAGACCAGGTCCCCCGTCTACACAGGCACCTTTGTACCCAGTTTACCCTAAGAAGCCAGCACCTGTTGAGGATCCACAGCATCCACAAAGACCAGGTCCCCCGTCTACACATGCACCTTTGTACCCAGTTTACCCTCAGAAACCAACACCGTTTGAATATCCTTCCAATAGCATGCCTCTTTATACCCCTGAACCTGTGCAGTCTCCAGAACCATTCCCTTTCTATCTGTTCCATCCCGGATTTGACCTGCCTCACCCTCAGCCTGATGCTGCTGCTGCGAGCCCTGAACCGGATCATTCCGTAGAGCCACAGAATCCACCAAGACCAGGTCCCCCGTCTACACAGGCACCTTTGTACCCAGTTTACCCTAAGAAGCCAGCACCTGTTGAGGATCCACAGCATCCACAAAGACCAGGTCCCCCGTCTACACAGGCACCTTTGTACCCAGTTTACCCTCAGAAACCAACACCGTTTGAATATCCTTCCAATAGCATGCCTCTTTATACCCCTGAACCTGTGCAGTCTCCAGAACCATTCCCTTTCTATCCGTTCCATCCCGGATTTGACCTGCCTCACCCTCAGCCTGATGCTGCTGCTGCGAGCCCTGAACCGGATCATTCCGTAGAGCCACAGAATCCACCAAGACCAGGTCCCCCGTCTACACAGGCACCTTTGTACCCAGTTTACCCTAAGAAGCCAGCACCTGTTGAGGATCCACAGCATCCACAAAGACCAGGTCCCCCGTCTACACAGGCACCTTTGTACCCAGTTTACCCTAAGAAACCAGCACCTGTTGAATATCCTTCCAAAAGCATGCCCCTTTATACCCCTGAACCTGTGCAGTCTCCAGAACAATTCCCTTTCTATCCGTTCCATCCCGGGTTTGACCTGCCTCACCCTCAGCCTGACCCTGCTGCTGCGAGCCCTAAACCGGAGCATTCCGTAGAGCCACAGCATCCACAAAGACCAGGTCCCCCGTCTACACAGGCACCTTTGTACCCAGTTTACCCTAAGAAACCAGCACCTGTTGAATATCCTTCCAAAAGCATGCCCATTTATACCCCTGAACCTGTGCAGTCTCCAGCACCCCTTACTACTCAAGCACCCAAAGTTCCAGCATATCCACAATCTCACTACCCCCCTTCATCATTCCCAATCGAACCAAAACCACCTACAAGAAATACAAAGTATTCTGAGGCCCCTCTGTCTTACACTCCAGGTTCTCATCCTGTCGTTCAAAACCCTAATCTTGTACCTACCCCTATGTTCATAGAACCAGCATATTCACAACAAACTGAAATGAAAACTGCACCAGAGGGGCCTGCGCCTCCTAATCGTGTGTTTCATCAACCTACACACTGTTCCACTGTCTGTACTGTTGCCTATTCCAACTGCTGTCCACTGGCCTTGTCCTTTCACCAGCATCACCACCATCACAATTACTTTGGTCCTGTGTTAGGTCAGATGGTTCAGCCAGCCACCAGTGGCAAGGAACCTTCGTTTATTCAGCAACACTTTAGTCATTCCCTAACCAACAAACAACTGCTGTATCCATTTTTGAATGCAACCTACAAGCCAACATCCCCAACTCCCTCTCTGCAAAGAGTTTCTTACCAGGAACAGGATGCCAAACGTATGCTCATATCCAAATCTGATCCAACCGTGAAACCCATTTCACCTTCAACCAATCAGATTGATCCTCCCTCCCGGAGTTCGTACATGTACACCCCTGTAAATGACCAGCACTTTCAGCATCCACCCAACAGTGTGCAATTAACCCAGCAGTCTGCTTCCAAATCCCCCAGCATCCAACCTGTGAAAGATCCCCTGCCTCACCAGTGGTTTCAATATCCTTATAATTTACCTAACCCCAAATTGACCTCCAGCTCAGGTCCTGATATTCCAACGAACAATCCTGAAAGCACCACTGTAAAAACTTTAGGCTTGCCTAGTGTCCAGGAAGCCAAATATCCCATTTTGAAACCTCAGAGCCCTGTGAAGGACCCTGCTCCTTATCCATCGTTCCAGACTCCGTACTTTGTGCCTTACCCTCCACCCACTTCTAAACCATGTACACTTCCTGAGTCTCTAACTTCCCTTGCCCACCCGTCAATTACTTCTGCCTTTAATACAGAGGCTCCAAGCTCTCAATTTCACAAGGGCCTAATATCAACGCCACCTAGCTCTAAACCTACACAAAAGTCTGTGCCTTACCCATGGTCCCAGCATCTCCCAGATCCCTTCAGATCTTTCTCTTCAGATTCCCCTCGAGTGCATTCCACACAGTCAAAACCTTCAACTTCAGAACTGACCCAGAGGGAGCCACTGGGAGTTTCACAGACGCAATATTGGCATCAAACGGTCCCTGCGAAGGCCGCTGTTGGGGATAAGCACTCAAAAGTGCCTTTTGATCCTGAGTCATCAAAACCTCATCCTCAGAGTGTTGGGTCTTCCAAAAAAAAACCCTCTCCTCACTACTCTAGTTCTGGTGCTAACGACAATTATTTTGTGCCACTTGGATCTTCTCAGTTTAAGGATTACTGGAAACCGTTGCGGCTTCATCATGAACAAAAGATTTACTGGAAGCCAGGTTCCTCTTTGAAATATTTCACAAGGTAAGTGGCTTCATATATTGAATTATGTTTCAATTAAAGTTGAATCTAAACAAGATGTTAATGGTGCATTTTATTTGTCTTCCAGGCAGGATTTCAACTTGGGGAAAATTTAAGGAGAGCACTTGAATATGGAGACATGATTCTCATTAATAAAAGCCTCTGATTCGTTATGCTTTGTGTGGATGTGTGTAATGGAGTTCTGATTTGCATTTCTGACAATGCACCAATGTCTTCTGTATCTTAATCAGGAAAAGTAGTATTATGTTTGAGTAACCCTTGAGATGG